>NC_056744.1:918307684-918419917 GCF_019279795.1 Protopterus annectens
CTTCGTGTTTCACTGTTGCAGTCATTACATTTGGGTAGATTCCCAAAGCTATGGTTGGGAGGATGGAATTATACAGCATTAGGACCAGCTATAAGGCCCTGCAGGACAGCAGTGGCAAAGCCAGCTCTGTATTTAGAGAAGAAAGTTAAATGGTAATGTTTGGTGAACGTATGAACTGAGCTCCAGGTAACAGCTTCTAGAATGTCTCTGGTAGGAACACCTCTGAGAAAGGCTGTAGAAGTAGATGCAGCCCTGGTGGAATGAGATCTGATCTCCTGGGGGATAGTTTTACCATGGTGCATATAGCAGAAATGAATACAATGGCTTATCCATTTGGAAATAGTCTGCTTTGAAATAACCTTTCCCTCTGCCCCTGCAGCAAATGCCACCAGTAGTTGTTCATATTTTCTTAGAGATTTTGTCCTGTTCAAGTAAAATCTAAGCTGTCTCTGTACATCCAATGAATGCAGAATCCGCTCCCCCTTGTTCTGTGGATTGGGAAAGAAAGTTGGCAAATGAATGGTCTGATTAAGAGCCACACTGGATACCATCTTAGGCATGAAGGAAGGATTGGTCCTGAGAGACACCCTGTCCGCATGAAAAATAATGAAAGGCTCCACTGCCATAAGAGCCTGAAATTCGGAAATCCTTCTAGCTGAAGTGACTGCTAAAAGGAAAGCTGTTTTCCAGGAGAGAAATTTTAAGCGTGCAGTAGCAGCTGGCTGGAAAGGAGGGAGAGTGAGTTTTTCCAATACAAAATTAAGGTCCCAGGCAGGGGTTGGAGCTCTCCTGGGTGGTCTTAAGTTTTTGGCCCCTCTGAGATACTGCTTTAGCAGAGGATGAGATAAGAGGGGAGGTTCTGTGTTGTAATGAGCTGAAATGGCTGAGGCATGGATTTTTATGGAAGAAAAGGACAGGCCCTTGTGAAGCATCTCAGTTAAGTATTGTAAAATCTGAGGAATATTGGGCACTGCTCTGCTTATCCCTTGTGATTGATTCCAGGCACAGAATTGTTTCCATTTGTCAGCATAAGATTTGCTAGTACTAGGCCTTCTTGCCTCCAAAATGACATCCATCATAGGTTTGCTGAGGGATGCTAAGGGTGAATTTAGGTGATTAGCCACACTGCAAGACTCAAAGTTTGGAGCTGAGTGTGCAGAATTTGGTTGTTCTGCTGAGACAGTAAGTAAGGTGTCTGAGGCAGGTGCCACGATGGAAGGTGTGACATATTGCACAGGAGTGGGTACCAGTGTTGGTGAGGCCAGTCTGGAGCAATCAAAATCATTTTTGGTTTGTCCTGTTTGACTTTTAGTAGAACTTTGGAGAGCAGAGGCAGAGGGGGGAAAGCATAGACTGATAGGTTTTTCCAGCTGAATGATAGAGCATCCACTTTCCAGGCTTTTTTGTGATGAGCTCTTGTGCATAATTTGTCCAACTGATAGTTCTGGGGTGAGGCAAAAAGATCTATGTCCGGACTCCCCCATTTGCATGTCTACATGTTGAAAATCTGTGGTTCCAGTTTCCATTCGTGTGGATCCATGAGATTTCTGCTTAGTTCATCTACCAAAGCATTCAGCTTTCCTGTCAGGAATTGAACTTGTAGTTGTATTTGATAGGTCAAGGTCGTGTTCCACAATGCCATGGCTAGTCTGCAAAGGGGGTAGGAGTGTGTACCCCCCTGCTTGTTTATGTACCACATAACTGTGGTGTTGTCTGTCTTTATCATTAGTTGTCCTGGATGAAGGTAGTCCTTGAAGGCTGTCAGTGCATTCTGTACAGATAGCATATCTTTTTGATTGATATGAAGGTGCATTTTATTTGGGCTCCATTTGCCCTGAAATGACTTCCCTGCCAGATGAGACCCCCAAGCATAGTCTGATGTGTCTGTAGTTAGGGTTTGGGTGGCAGGGGGTGGAGGGAATGGCAGTCCCTTGTTTTGGTGGCAGGCCTCTGCCCACCATAGAAACTCTAGTTGCAGGCAAGGTATGATAGGAATCATTGTTTCCAGGCTGTGACAATGTTGACTCCATAAACTTTTTAAGTACCACTGAAGTTTCCTCATATGTAGTCTTGCATATAGAATTAGGAGAATGAAGGAGGCCATGAACCCCAAGGCTTGCAGAATTTGTCTTGCAGATAGCAGGGTTTTTGTGGCCACCTGTTTGAAGTAAGTTACCAAATGAATTTGCTTTTTTGGCATAAGGTAAGCCATCTGGGCAGTTGTATTCAAGCTTGCACCCAGGAATGTAATTTTTGGAGAGGATACCAGTTGTGATTTCTTTTCGTTTATGGTGTACCCTAGACAAGTTAGAACCCTTTTTACAAATGCCAGATGTTTTAGAAGAATGTCCCTGTTTTCTGCCTGAATTAGACAATCGTCCAGGTATGGATATATTTGAATATTTCTTTGCCTGCAAAATGCAATTACTGGAGCCAGGCACTTTTGCGATAACCCTGGGTGCAGTAGATAAGCCAAAGGGCAGTGCAGGGAACTGGTAATGCAAGTAGCCTGCTTTGAAGTGGAGGTATCTTCTGCAAGATTCCCTGATTGGGATACGCAGGTAAGCCTCTTTTAAGTCTAGAGTTACCAACCAGGCATCTTTGCCTAGCATAGGTAGTAACTGTTGAAGAGTCAGCATCTTGAATTTTGGAATGTTCTGAAATGTGTTTACAGTAGATAAGTCCAAAATTGCATGCCATGATTTATCTTTTCTGGGTACCAGGAAAAGTCTTGAATAGAAACCTTGACCCTTTTCCTCTTTTGGTACTGGTTGAATAGCCCCCATGTTCATGAGGGACAGTACTTGTTTCTGGGCCTCTGCCCACTGATATGGTGGCAGGTCTGGCCATCCATTTGGGATTGGCAATGTGTGGAAATGAAATCTGTATCCCTGGGATACTATATTTAAAACCCATTTGTCCTGGGTTATAAGTTGCCAGTTTCTTGCATGAAGTGCCAGTTTTCCCCCCAAAGGGGCGGCTAAAAGGTAAGTGCTTGGTAAGTGTAAAGGGAAGTCATTGAGACTGTTTACCATAGGGAGGTGCCTTGTTGTTTCTAGATTTGGAAGAGGGTGCATTTTGTTCTAAAAGTCCCTTGTGACTGAAACATGAAGCCTTTGTAATGTCTGGGTTTAACTTGAGTGGCTCTCGAAGGAACTGGAAAGGACCAATTCTTAGTAGGCCAGTGCCTACTAAATCTTGGAGGTTGTACTTGTATGAAATCTTTCACATGTTAGCTTTATCTTCCATCTTTTTTAAAACTTCTTCAGCCTTATTACCAAAGACACGGTCCTGTTGTAAAGGAGCATCCAACAATTTTGCTTTAACATGATCAGGCAGAGTTTGCTCTTTGAGCCAAGAATGCCTTCTTAGCACAGACCCAGTTACAACAGCCTGCAAGAGGCCTCCAAAGAATCAAAACCACATTGCAAAGTATGTTTTCCTACTTGTTCAGCTGAATGCAATAAATCATGTAAATCTTTATTTTCCACACAGTCAGAAATTAACATCATTTTCTGTTTAAGCAGTCCCATGATATGCTGTTGATATTTAAGCCTATGAAATTGACAGTTTAAAGCCCTGATTGCCAAGGTTGCAGAAGTGTAAACCTTCTTACCCCATCTATTCAGCACCCTGGAATCTCTATCAGAAGGGGTAGGATTTTTAGCAGTAGAGGCCTTAATGCCCTTGGACCTTAAGAAATTGTTTCAGGATCTGCAATAGGATTTTTGAAAAGGAATTTGTGGGAGTCTGGAACCCTGTAGTATCTGTCTGGCTTACAAGGAGCTGGAGGCAGAGAATCAGGAGCCATTGTAGATTCTGAAAAAAACATCATCAATAATGTCTAGAACAGGAGGTATAGCCAAAGGCCTATGCTGAGGAAGAAGAAGAAAATCCCTAAGTCTCTTTTTAGATTCAGAGAAGTCCTGACTTTCCCAGTGGAAATGTTCCCTTAAGGTACGTAAAGTTTCCCCAAAAGAAAAATCCTCAGGGGGAGAAGCAGAAGGAATGGAATCTTCTGCATCAGAGTCCTCATAAGTAGGTATAGACAAATCCTGTTCATTAGAAGAGTCAGAAGAAATAGAATCCTGTTCAGAAGATTCATAATCAATGTCTTGCCTAGGCCTCTTAGAAGGGGGGGTTGGCTACACCTGATCAGAGTAATTAAATCTTCAGCCATTTTGATCATTTGTTTTTTAGGCATAGGGGTCTGCACATGTGGCCCAGGCATCAGTTTTTTAGACATAGATTTAGATTTTGGCCTTAGTTTTGAAGATGGCATCTGAAAACACCCTCAAAAGCCGGTGTCTGCACAGCGGCTCCAGACCCATCTAAGGTAGAGACATCCACAGGTTCCATAATTGAAGCATCTTGCGGCATACCAGACTCCGAATGGGTCTCAGTAGAGGCCTGCGAATCAGAAGTAGCAGGTATCAGGGGCTACAAAAGTGCCTCACTGAGTACTGGCGAACTGGCGACTGGCTTAGGAAAAGTGTCGTTGTCAGTTTTGGACCTCAACGGCCTGTCTCTGTCTTTTTCTTTGCGTTTTTTTGGTATTCCGGTAGTCGGATTGCTAACCGATGACATTTCTGGATAATTAAAGCGTGAGCCAAAATATTTGGAAGCAAAAATATACCGATGTTTAATAGTGCATTGATTAAATTTAGCACAAAACCAACAGCAAGGTACATTGTGGTCAGGGCCTAGGCAAGGAATACAGTACAGATGAAAATCCTTATGAGGTATTTGCTTCCCACAAGTAATGCAATTATTAACTTTTACTGACATCGGTAAGGAGCAAGAAAAGTTTCCCCAATGGAGTACTTAGCTTTTTAGTTGAAGACTTTTGTTCTGAAACTTGAAAATGAAAATTTCAGAAGTCGGCCAACCGGCACTTGCGAACTGCTTCAGCTTCAGGCACCGCGCGGCGAGAAAGACTGATGTAATGGCGTCGGCTGCATGTTTTATACCCCTGATGACCTGACATCATGGAAGAAGGGACAGCAACCAATGCAGGACCCAAGACTTTGTTAATCAGGCCAACTGAGGGGAACATGCCAGCAGGTTACCCAAATGTAATGACTGCAACAGTGAAACATTAAGAACATCTAGGATTTTGCTCTGGATTTAGTTGCAGGAACTACAGAATATTCAACAGGCACTGAGACTTGTCTTATAAAATGGAATGTTCTCTATTTCAACAGCTTATAGTTTTCACATTGCTATCATGTTTAACTTAGTTATTTGTCAGTCAAAATAATTATTCTACCTATTATCTATTCTTTTCCGCTCTCTACCTGTCTTACATATTTTAAATCAATAGCCCCAGTTCACATTCCTTCTGTTTTCTCCCATCATGTTAGATATTGGTAGTACTACTGCTTTATTTTCTATTAACTACTTCAACGTATATTAAACATCCATTTTCTGCTTCTGTCTCTCACAGCCTGATATGTAGTTTTCATACAAGCTCCAAAATGATCCCACACTAGCAAGTTATCATTGTCTATTTTTTTTTTAATTTTTTGGCCCCCTTTCTACACATTCCACCTGAACATCAGCTCTTGTAAAGAATGCTTTCATTGTTCCTTTTAACTTTAGTGTCTGTACCCCCTCGAGTGGGTTGGGAGCAAGATGTGGATCATAGCGGAGATGCTGGCAGCATATGTTGTCCTGCATGCTAGGGCTTTTTTATATGAAAACCAGCGATGCTGTTGCTCTTCAAATCCAGCCAACTCACAATAAAATAATGAAATCCATAAGATATCACATATACAAATTTTTCATCAGATGTTAACACTAAAATGGAACATCTCCAAGATTTAAACAGAAAGCATGCGACATTTCTATTGAAATCTCAATACAAGTTCATGAACATTCATTTTATTTAAATTAGTATTATACCTGTTAGATTTCTAAATCACCTTCTTTGATTTATGCAGTCCTGAGACAGAGCCATGACTAGGTGTTGTGGTACCATGTGCATCACCCCCTCAACTCTGATTTCTGGACCAAAAAAAAAGGTTTTCCTTTGTAAACTGTAACAAACTACTTGCTGCAAATGCAACAAGTGGCTTGTTGCACTCCAAATACCAGATATGGAGTGCTAAAGAGTGTCAGCCCCCAGATGCAGCACTGACATTCATTTCCAAATGCCGGTACTGCAATCTGTGACGCATTGCCTGGTCACAAATGCAGCATTGGTATTAATTTCTGAATGCCAGTACTACACTCTGTGACACACAAACCTGGTCACAAATTCAGCATTGGCATTCATTTCCAAATGCTGGTACTACATTAGGACACATGAACCTGGTCACAAATGCAACAATGGCATTCATTTCCAAATGCCAGTACTAGAGTATGACACATGCAACTGGCCACAAATGTAGAATCACCATTCATTTCTAAATTCTGGTATTGTACTATGACACATGAAACTGGTCACAAACACAGCACTGGCATTACTTTCTGAATGCCAGTACTACACTCTGTGACACATGAACCTGGCTACAAATGCAACAATGGCATTAATTTCTGAAGATTGGTACTTCACTATGACACAAGAAACTGTCCACAAACACAGCATGGGCATTCATTTCCAAATGCCAGTACTACATTATGACACATGAACCTGGCCACAAATGCAGCACTGTAATTATTATTATTATTATTTTAAGTTTTTATTTGATTTTCAGTTTATAAAATAATCACAACAGTATTTACAGTCAGAGATTTGTGAACAAAACAAATGAAAACATTTCAACTAAACCTCACACACAAAAGAAAAAAAATAACTATTTACAGGGCTGTCCATTAACCGTCAAGTCATTCAAGTTATTATACATTACATTAAATCTAAAATGCAGTTACTTTTGCTTGTCAAGCAGATCTCTAAATTCTTTCCATGCATTGTAGCAAGAGGTAATCACAGTAGTTCTTGACTTAATTGTAATGATTGCTAGGTAACAGACTTCAGTTGCAATATTTATAAATTCTTTGAAGGAGCTGTAGATTCTTTCTTCCAATTCTAAGTTATAACCTTTCTCACTATAGATAGTATAGACCACAAAATGTGATATTTCATTTTTTTAACACATATGGAAATTGGAGTGCTAAAAAGGATTAGTGATTCAGATAAAACAAATTTATCTCCAAAAAAGCCTGTAAAAAGATTAATGTTATTCCAATAAGGTGTTAAGACAGTACAGTCAAAAAACATGTGTTGCCAATCTGCTTTAAAGTTCTTGTTTACATCTCTCACAAACTTGTTTCTGCTTGAACATTTATTCATTTTTATGTGGTGTGAAGAAAGATCTATGTAAAAATTTCCAAGTAAAGAGATTCTATCTAAGAGATTAAGTTGTATTTAGAAGATATAATTATTTTGTATCTTCTTCACATGGAGGTCTATTATTAATTTGGGTAAAATAGTTCCAACAATTGTCATTGCAACTTTTTGTTTCTCTCCTCACAACTCTATATATTTTAGATGAGACCCTCTCCCAATGTGTTTTGTTGCAATAAGAATATTAGATATTCAATTAGTTTTGGGATATGATCTCTTATCTTTGTTTGCATTGACTTCATTTCCCCTTCTACATGTTGTCTACAGGATTGTATATCTATCTGCATGTCTTTATCTAAATTGTATCTATTCTTAATATAATCAACAGAATGTAGCTTTTCATCTTTCATTAATTAAAACCAATATAGCAGAATTTTTTTTTCTTTAAATGTGATCATTGTTTCTAATTTTGAGGTGGAGATGTTATTTTGGGTATATGTCATAGGAAAAACAAGGAAGATCCATGCTTTATATGCCAGGTTTCCATATGTATATTTTTTAAATAGTTTAATATAGTAGAAATGAAATAGGAGTCACTTGTTTGGTGAATTGTTCCTATAAGGTAATCATTTAATAAACAATGTAGACTGTTATTTAGTATGAGATAATTATTAGAATATCTAATATGTTTAGAGTTTATAAAAAGATTTCCTAAAAACTCTTTCCACCTAGCTGTGTGTTATTAATACAAAGATATATTGTTTTTATAATTGATGATAATGAATACAATTCTAGATCTGGTAGTCCTATCCCTACTGCTACCCAGTCTCTCATATGATGGTTTTAAAGCAATTCTTAGTTTATTGGGATACCACAGAAATCTCAAAATTAAAGTGTCAAATTCTTTAATACAACTTTTTGTGGGGGGTAATGTTAGTGATTGTATAATATATAAGATTTTTGATAAGACAATAATTTTGATTATAGATAACCTCTTTTCCATCGTGAAGGTAATTTTATTCCATTTGTCTATTCAATTCTTTATATTGTTTATACTGTTAGTATAATTACAATTTATTATAACTTTAATGTTATCCATTATAAACATTCCTAAATAATTCATTTTCTTCTCTTTGACAATATAGTTAACTATTTTTTTATTCTATTCTTATTTGTAGGTAGAATTTTTGTTTTGTCATCATTAAATGCTAAACTAGATTTTCTTTGAAATACATCCATTGCTAAAAAAACTGCAGATAGAGAATTATCATTGTCATTTAATGTCAGTGGCATGCCATCAGCAAGTAGTTGAATTTTAGAATTTAAATTCTCATTTATATTAATACCTTTTAAATCTATATTTGATCTGAGAAAATTAGCAAATGCCCCATAATTAGGGCAAAAATAAGAGGTGAAAGAAGACATTCTTGTTTGGTTCCATTCGAAATTTCTATAGAATCAGAAGTAAAAGTACCTATTTTAACATATGAAAAACAATAATTATAAAGAAGATTATTAAGATGTGTGAAGTTATTTGAGAAATTATATTCTTCTAAAACCAGCAAGAGATATTTCCAGTTTACAGAGTCAAAAGCACTATTAATATCAAGACTCATTAATATTATGTTCACTTTTGTTTTATTTTCATAGTCAGTTATTGTGATTATTCTTTTAATATTATCACAAGTGCTTCTGTTTAAGATAAAGCCAGTTTCATCTTCTTCAATCATGGAGGGATAAAGCCAGTTTCATCTTCTTCAATCATGGAGGGTAGAATACATTTTAATCTATTAGCTTGAATTGCCATGAACAATTTATAGTTCACATTTAAAAGTGAAATCAGCCTGTATGAAGTGCATTCAGTAGGATCTTTGCCAGTTTTTAAATTTGGAGAGGTAAGGGTATATTTCCAGGAAGGAAGAACTTTAGCTAAGTTCTTGACTACAGAAAACCTTGTGTAGTATGTCTAGGGTTTCTTTAAGTGACAGCTTATAAAATTCTGATATAATCCCATCATTACTTGGTGCTTTATTAGGTTTCAGTTTAGAAATTTGAGTTTGAAGTTCAGACATAGAGATCGGTTTGACAATTAATTTCATTTGGTCATCAGTTTCGTTTTTATATTTTTTAATAAATATTTAATTATTTCTTCTGTATCTATTAATATAATCTTTTGATTGATTTTATTATAAGAATCTCCGAATTCCTTTAGAATATCTTCTATTTCTGTTACTTTTATTTTCTTCCAATGTGAGTAGACTTCTTTTATGTCATTGGACTTACTCTGCAATTTTGTTTTTGTGGTTAAATTGTGTATAGATTTTGGGTTAATAGAGAAGTTAATCGTCTTAAACTTCTCAAGATTGATTTTAGTTTTATGGTTTAAGATTTCCAAGTATTTGTTGTTTAGCTTATTAATCTCTTCTATATTATTATTTTTATTTTTCTGATTTTCTAATTTTAACTTATCAAGCTTTTCTTGTATTTCAGGTAAAATTTTGTCCCATTGTTTTTTATTTGACAACCAATTAGTGACTCTACCAAAAAGATATGCTTTTAGTGCATCCCATAAATAAACTTCTGAAGTAACTCCTATATTATTAATTTCTATAAATCAGAGGAATTCTTTAATAGAAAACAGTCCTTAAATTCTTTAAGCAAGTTATGTATGCTGGTAATATTCTGATTTTAACATAATTATTAGATTTCACAAAAGCTCAAAAGTCATTGCATTGTGAAAGCAGACAGGTTACTGTTTGGACTTTGCCAAGTGCATCAGTCAGGTCATTAGAGACATAAACTCTGTCAGTTCTGGATTGTGTTCTATGTCTATGGGCATAATGGGTAAAAAATAATAAATGTGGTTCTGAAAATTAATTTATGTCTCTAAGATAAAACAATTCAGTAAATTTTAACAATGCCTTTGTTGATGTCTGCATTCTTTTTTTACCTATTGTATTAGTATCACTTGGTGACAATATATAATTAAAATCTCCTGCTAGAATGATGGTGCCTTTCAAGTTTTGAATTATTTGTCCTAGATGTTGGTCAACAGTTTTAATTCCTTTTCCAGGAATCCAATACAAGTTAGTAAGAGTTAATATCCTCTTAACATGCTTTATTGTTAAAGTGCAAAGCATGCTTTTATCATCTTGTTATGTTTCTATAACTGTAGACATAGGCAGTGAATTTCTCCATAATATAGCAATTTTGATTATATTGTGGACTGGATAATATAGTGTAATTTTTATTGTTTAGCCTGTCTATGTCTTATGTTAATAAGTGTGTTTCCTGTAAAAAAACAACTTGAGAATTAAACAACTTCAAATACTTGTTTAAGCTACCCCTCTTGCATCCATTATTTAATCCATTGACATTCATGGAGATACAGTTAATAAATGCCATTTGTCCTACTGATCAAAAGTATACTTGTACTTCTCATAGATAATGACACTCTGCTAGTAAAGAACTGCTTAGTAATCATCATGTGAACATTAACATTTGAAGGCTTGATTAGACATAAAACAGTTCCTATTGTGGACAGTTGAAAAAAGCTAAAAAATATAATTATCATTACAAATTTTCTTTTAAAATCCCTCTTACCCCCATGGAGTCTAACACTCCTTGCTTAAATAGTCTAACCATCCAAGCAAACACAACCAACCAATATGCTGACAAAAAACAGGAAAAAATACAGTCTACTCTACCACAATCAAATATGATCAAAAATAAACCAAACTACTAAATAAAACAAAAAAAAACAGAAGCAAGAAAAACTGGAAAACTTCTTTGGGATGTTATCGCTTTCATCAAGTTTAATAACTCAACGTCCTCAGACAAACAGAACAAACTGAGTACCAAGCACTTAAAGTCTGTTTAAAAATCACATGATCAAAGATAAAGTCATATGACTGACAAATGCAATACTATTTTAAAATTGCCTACATAAATTTTCATTAAAAAAAAAAAAAAAATATATATATATATATATATATATATATTAACTTTCAAAGTACAATCACTACTAAATAACATCCTCATTATTTTTAAACTCAAAAAATAAAAAATAACTGAATATTTGTTAGAAATTTTTGTTAAATGTTCTTAAACTAAAAAATGTTCAATGAGTCAAACTCTTCAATTTTTAAACACTGGCTATAGAACACAAATCATTGAAACCAGTTTGGCTACAACCATGTGTTCTAATCTGCCAAAATAGTTCTTGCTCCTCGTCTTAGAGTTTGTGATCCACCCTTATATCATATTCAACTTGATCTATCACTCTAAAAAGAAATGAATGACCTGGCCAATTAATCACATGCTTTGTTAAAGCATTTTCTGACCTCCCTTTTCTAATACTGTATAAATGCTCATATACACACTCCCTTAACTTGCGGTCAGTCTTGCCTATGTAAAAACAAGGTCAAGACTGGCACTGGGCTAAATAAACCACACTACTGGAATTGCAGTTAAAATTACCCTACAGGTGTATTTACTACCTCTCACCAAATATGTGTAGCCCACATCCATATGTTTGCAATATGAGCAGGCCTCACATTTAAACATCCCTTGCTGTCTTGTGAGTTCCAACTTCTTGATTTCCAATAGACCCTTCAAATTTGTGACCCCTTCTAAAGATGAATCAAGGGTTTGTACCTAATTTGTTTGTTAAAGTCTTTTCCGATGCTATAACACACCAGTTCTTAATCAAAACCTGCCTTATACTATTAGCATCCATACTGTAAGGGGTAATAAAGGTTAAGGAAAAGGTAACCAATTCTTTTTGATGGATATTATTCATTAATATGTCCTCACTTTCTATCTAAGACTTGAGCAGCGAGGACTATTTTGGCAGATTAGAACACATGCTTATAGCCAACCTGGTTTAAATAATTTGTGTTCTATAGCCAGTGTTTTAAAATTGAAGAGTTTGACTCGTTCAACATTTTTTAGTCTAAGAACATTTAACAAAAATATCTAACAAATATTCAGTTATTTTTTTCTTATTTTTTGAATTTAAAAATAATGAGGATGTTGTTTGTTTAGTAGTGATTGTACTTTAAAAGTTTATATATATATATATATATATATATATATATATATATATATATATATATATATATATATATATATATATATATTTTTTATGAAAATATATGTAGGCAATTTTAAAAAAGTATTGCATTTGTCAGTCATATGACTATCTTTGATCATGTGATTTTTAAACAGTATTTAAGTGTTTGGTACTCAGTTTGTTCTGTTTGTCTGAAGAAGTTGAGTTATTAAACTTGGCAAAAACGCTAACATACCAAAGAAGACTCAAATTTGATGGCATTAACAGTTAAATAAAGATGAACCTGTATCCTTTAAAGCATTGTTAACAAATAATAGTAGAACAATTATTTCATGTCTTAACTTGTTACTTAATATATACATTCTCCAGTTTGATGTGTTCATTAAGGTGTTAAAGTAACATTTGCTTACATCTCTTATTGTTGTTCCTTATCTATGCATAGTTTTGAAATTCATAAAGTAGCAGTACAAAATATAAAAGACTGCTGCACAATTTAAAATGTTTTGTGGCGTGTCCCACTGTGAAGAAAATGAAAACACTGCCATCTGTGTTAACATGTCTGGCAGGAGATTTGTATATATTATCAGATTAACTTGTATTGTATGCCAGCATGACTAATTGTAAAAATGTAAATAAGTTTTTAAAATTCTGAGTATTTTACTGTTTATACAAAATGTTATCTGTTGGTGTTTTGATACATTTCCAATTGCACATCTTTTGAGGGAGATTTGAAAGTATGAACTGTTTGTGGAGAATCAGCTGATCAGTAGGTGATGTCATTAGAGTGTTCCTGGTTGCTATGTGATTATTTGACCAGATGACTGGCAGGAAAAATAACTTTTTCAAACTGCTGATTGTTATTTTTAAAATAAGACAGTTGAAACTGTTAACCTGGATTATAAAAGAGACTGCTGAAGTCAGATTAAGGGCCATTCATTAAGAGTTGCAGTCAGTTACAGTGCAGTGGATACCCAAGAAAAAGGATGCACCAAAAACTGTAAGCCTACCTTTGCCTTGCTGTTATGTTTTAGATTAGATCAGGAGTAGTATTCTCTAGTTAGATTAGGAAAGTTTAGTTATTTAAGTAGTTTTTATAAAATGATGGACTCCTATCCTACAGTTTAATTTTATATTTCTGGTGATTGAATTCTGGTGCTTATTGAAAATTATTGATTTACATTCTTTTAATCATGTTACTTATTTTAAATGTTTTTTTTTTCATTACTTTACATTGTGGCTGGACAATCAGTGTATTCTTTAGAGTTTAGAGAGTGCTTATACCTGTTTGATACTCATCAGGTCACCTTGAATGCCTGGCTGCTTCTGGTCATAGCTATTACTTTTTTGGTATTTAACTTTTAATAATTGATCACCCTTTGAAGGGTGTGTAGACCTGTCTGACCCAGGTGGCAGAACCTATCATTTGTATTGGAGAGGGACACAGCTGGAAATCTGTGTCAGGCTTCCCATAAGTGTTTGAGTGTGTGAGATTTGAATTTGTTTTACTCTGTGTGAGTCAGAGGTATTAAACTGGAACACATTGCTCTGAAGTGTATAATAAGGGAATACATTTGGGGTGGACAGAGGTATATAGTCCAGTACCAGGAAACAGAGCATGTTCCTGTTGTGCTCTTAAGAGAAATTGTGGAATTTTACTCTTGTATGTTCTGTGCTCTGGTGTTTTCTATGATGCTCCCACACTGGAGTCTGGTGAGATATTAACCAGACATCACATTATTGATGGCAATCCAGTGGGATATTAACAGGATGTCACTTACTGTTGGCAGCTTAGTGGGATTTTTAATTGGATTTCAGTACTCTGTTGGTAGTTGTCATTAGGGTGTACACTCTTAACAGTCACAAGTTAAACATTCAGAATTTCAATCCACCACAGTTTTATTTATTTTTTTAGTTAGGTAGTCAGGAATAGAAGGAAAGGATGTCAGCTGTAGATTTTAGCAAGCTGACAAAGATCAAGTTGGCTAAGGAGTGTGAAGCCAGAGAACTGGTGCATACCAACCTGACCAAAGAAGCAATGATTTCAGTCTTGGTTGCAGCTGCAGCTCAGACCACCCATTTGGGGGATATCCAGTTTGTTATTGGTGATGTGCAGCCTGCTGAGATGGGCTAGTCCACATTGTCTTCAGAAAACCTGAGAATCCATCTGGAGTTAAGGAGATTGGAACTGGAGGCTGAGGAGTGAATGTGACATCTGGAGGCTGATGATTGAAAGCAATGTGTAGAGACTGAAGAGAAACTGTGCCTGGAGACTCAACAATTGGAGGCTGAGGAGAAGCAGCACCAATATGAACTGGAGACTAAATGTTTGGAGACTGAAAAGAGACTGAGATGTTTAGAAGCCAAGGACAATGAGAGACAGCACCAGAATGAAATTGAGCTTCAAACCCTTTGAGAGGGTCATGGAGGTAATGGGGAAAGGAATAACTGGACCTCAGAAGCCGTAAAGGTCAGTAAACTTTTTCCTCAGTACAGGGATGGGTATGACTTTGATAGTTTTATTCATATTTTTGAGAATGTATGTAGACAATATGCTGCTGACCATGAGCTCTGGGTTCAGATCCTGACTCCCTTACTCCATAGTAAAGCTGTTCACTCTGTAGCAAAGTTAAATGATGTAGATTGTTTGAATTATGACAAAATGAAATGTTGCTTGCTTGACTATTTCAAATTTACACCTGAGGCATACAGAAAAAAAAAATATGAACATAGATGCAAGGTAGATAAAAGTGTATGTGATTATATTGCTGATTTATGTACTTACTTTCATAGATGGGTGAATGGGTGTCAGGTGACCACTTTTGATGGACTATCAGACCTTTTGGTAAGGGAATAAGACCTCAGTATATTGTTTGATTACATAAGAGTCTGGTTAGCATACCGTGAGTGTAACTCTGTAGAGAAGTTGGGGAGAAAAGGGGGTCTCTACTTGGCAGTAGAGCACCACTGCATAAGAAAGGGATACCCAGTACTGCACATGGACATAAGGGAACCCATGGGGGACAGTCTAAACCACTCCAACAGAGTACACCAGTAATGGGGGAACTACTAATCCAAGTGCAAGGTTAGGAATTAGATGCTTCAAGTATAACCAGAGGAGACACATAGCAGCCAGATGTCCATTGAGGCAAGGTCAGAAACAGAAGATGAGGGAGCTAGTAAGTGTGGATGACAAAATGCAAGTAGTAAGTTGTTTAGCAACAACTGGGGTGCCAAATTATCACCAGAATTTAAATTGTGTCTTTGTAGGTGGTAAACAGCTAACTGCTAAGAGGGATACAGCTTTTGATATAACCACTGTGAGGCCTGCAGTTGTTAGAGGAGAGCAGTACATGCTTGGACTGTCCACTCCAGTTAGAGCGTTGGGAGGGACCTCATTCCAAATACATTTGGCTAGGGTTCATCTTGGCTGGGAAGGTGGAAGAGGAAGCAAGGAAGTAGGTGTGTTTGAGGAAATTTCTGCAGATGTCCTGATAGAGAATGACTTTGATGATGCAGTACCTTGTGAACATACAGTGACATGCAGTCAGGATTTGAGAAAGGCGTGTAGGTCCAGTAGTCTCATACCTGAAGCTGGGACTGGCATGGTGGCTGTTTCAGAGAAGGTGCTATCTGATAGCAGTAAGTCTGAATGTGAGCCACATCTGCTGGTAGGTACTGATGTTCCCTTGGACAAGGACACTGTAAGGACAGAGGTGAGTGGTGCTATCCAGATTGACAGAGAGGGGCAGCTGTCAGAAGTGACTAGGCTTCCTGCAGAAGGGGAACTGTGGAAGGTCATGAAGGTAGAGTTGAGACAGGCTCAACTTACAGATCTTACATAATAAAGCTGGAAGCAGATGGCTAAAGAGGCACCTGAGGCTCAAGGAAGACGGGAATCTGTATACTGGAACAAAGATTTGTTGTATAGAGCATGGACTCCTGGAGGTGGTCTAGAAGGTGAAGTAATATGTCAGTTGGTAGTGCCTAGAGCTTACTGTCTGCCACTTTTAGCCATAGCATGTGACATTCCTTTCTCATGTCATATGGGCATAAGACATACTAAGAGATGTATTATGCAAAATTTCTTTTGGCCTGAGATTGCAAGGGATGTAGTAGGATATTGTAGGACTTGTGAACAATGCCACAAATTTGATAAAGCAGGGGACAAGGCTAAGGCTGTATTGATGCCTTTGCCTGTTATCGAAGAGCAGGTTCAGAGAGTGTCCTTCAATATTGTGGGACCCCTGAGTACTCTACGTTCTACAGGAAAGAAATACATCTTGGTGGTAGTAGACTATGCTACCAGATATTCTGAGGTGGTGACTCTGTCATCTATTGCAGCAGAGAAGGTAGCAAATGCTTTGCTAGAAATTTTCAGCAGAGTAGGTTTTCCACAAGAAATACTGACTGACCAAAGTGCCAATTTCATGTCAAACCTTCTAACTTGTCTTTGGAAGCATTGTGGGGTGAAACATATAAAGACCACCCTTTACCATCCCATGACTAATGGCCTTGTGGAAAGATTAAACTCTACATTAAAGACTATGCTACGGGCATTTCCAGACCAAAATGTTAGGGCTGTCTTGGATAGATTAAGAAGGGCAGGATCAATCATTAAACCCAGTAAGTGTCAAGTGGGTATGGCAGAATTCACTTACTTAGGACACAGAGTGGGAAGTGGTAAAATTAGGCCAGAACTTGTCAAGGTGGAAGCTATTCAAACATGGCCATTTCTTGTTACTAAGAAACAAGTGAGAGTATTTCTAGGGACAACAGGGTACTATAGGAAATTTGTGCCCAATTACAGTGCCATAGCTGCCCCCCTTACTGACCTAGCTAGAAAGAATAAACCAGACAAGGTAGTGTAAACCACATACTGTGAACAGGCATTCCAAAAACGTAAAGAGATTTTGGGAGGACCCCCTGTGTTAGCCAGCTCAGATTACAATAAATAATTTATTGTACAAGTAGATGCTTCAAATTATGGGGTGGGGGCTGTACTTAGCCAAGTTTCTGCAGAAGGAGAAGAGTACCCAGTGATATATCTGAGCCATAGACTCCAAACTACAGAACAGTGTTATGCAGCAGTGGAGAAAGAGTGTTTGGCCATAGTGTGGGCATTGCAAAAGCTGCAGCCCTATCTTTATGGGAGAAAATTCACTGTACTCACAGATATAACCCTTTAACATGTCGTAATAGGGTCAATAAGCAACATATTTCTGAGGTGGAGTCTAGGATTACAAGCATATGATATGACCATTTAACATTGCAGTGGGGTTAATAATACCAATGCAGATGGATTGTGCAGGAGAAGAATAGGTTAATATTCCCAGACAGACCCATTTTTCTCAAGCATCGGTTTTCAAGGGTCACTTGAAAATCATGCTTGAGTCATAAGAGTGAGAAATGTGAAGAGAATGAAAACACTGTCATCTGTGTTAGCATATCTGGCAGGAGGTTTGTATATATTCTCAGATTAACTTGTATTGTATGTCAGCATGTCTAATTGTGAAAATGCAAATAAGTTTCTAAAATGTTGAGTATTTCCATGTGTATTCAAAATGTTTAAAGAATCTGTCAGTGTTTTGATACATTTCTAACAGCACATCTTTGTGAGAGAGATTCTAAAGTACAAATTGTCTATGCAGAATCAGCTGATCAGTAGACAATGTCATTAGAATGTTCCTAGTTGCTATGTGATTATTTGAACAGATGACTGACAGAAAAAAATTACTTTTTCAAACAGCTGATTGTTATTTTTAAAATAAGATGGTTGAGAGTGATAAGCTGGACTACGAAAGAGACTGCTGAAGTCAGTTGAAGGGCAGTTAGTTAAGAGTTACAGTCAGTTACCATGCTGTGCAGTGGATACCCATGAAAAAAGGCTCACCAAAAACTGTAAGCCTACCTTTGCCTTGCTGTTATGTTTTAGATTAGATCAGGGATAATATTCTTTAGTTAGATTAGGAAAGTTTAGTTATTTAGATACAGTTTTTCTAAAATGATGGACTTCTATCATACAGTTTAATTTTATATTTCTGGTGATTGAATTCTGGTGTTTATTGAAAATTATTTATTTACATTATTTTAATTATTTTACTTATTATTAAATGTTTTTTTTCATTACTTTATATTGTGGCTGAACAATCAGTGTATTCTTTGGTGTTTAGAGAGTGCTTATACCTGTTTGATGCTCATCAAGTCACCTTGAATGCCTGGCTGCTTCTGGTCATAGCTATCCTTTATTTTGATATTTATTTTTAATAATTGATCACCCTTTGAAGGGTGTGTAGACATGTCCGACTCTGGTGGCAGCATTTACCATTTGTACCGGGAAGAGGACACAGCTTGAAATCTGTGTCAGGCTTCCCATAAGTGTTTCAGTGTGTGAGATTTGAATTTATTTCGAGTGTGAGTGAGTCAGAGGTATTAAACTGGAACACATTGCTCTAAAGTGTATAATAAGGGATTACATTTGGGGTGGACAGAGGCATATAGTCCAGACCCAGGAAATAGAGCATATTCCTGTTGTGCTCTTAAGGGAATTTCCATGACACTCCCACACTGGAGTCAGTGATGAGGATAGAGGCTCCTTAATTACTGACTTGGGTTTTAAGTGGGGGACATCACATATTGGTGGCAGTCCAATGAGATATTACCCGGGATTCATGAAGCTCGGCGCAAGGATGGCGGTAGGCTTGCGCCAACAGTGCAGCGTGAAGATGGCGCAGTAGTGCCAAATGCATATTAATGAAGGCACGCTGCCGCCACAGCCACGTGCACAGGAAAGGAGCGCAAGTGCATAGGCCATGTCGAAGTGCCGCACGGAGGTGTGGAAATGCCAGCTGTCGTCGTGCAACCTAAAATGTTTGCATATAACAAGTTGCAAGATAGTAATCACATCTGTCAGTGTCCATGGATACTGAAACATATGCAAAGCATGCAAGAAAGTTCCTGCGAACACAAAATGAAGAAGCAAACACAAATGCACGGTAGGAAATAACAGGTCCCTATCCCGCGAACAAATGACATGGAAGACCGTGTGGCCGTAGTCCAATGCAGTGTAGAGAGCTATACCAAGTGGAAGTGAAACGCATCATATGTTAGCGAGCCGCCAGTAGGTACGTCCAGCCCAATGGTGAGGGTCACCAGCTGACCCATAATGTGAGGGAGGGTACACAGCTGGGCAGATGTGTCCATAACAAAATACACGATAAATGTACATATCTAGCGACTGTATGTACGAATCATATCCCACAAGGCATGTAATAGTCACATGCAAAAGGTATGTCCGCATTTCACATACCAAATGTGATAGGAAATAGAATAAGCATGTAAACGAAACAGAAGGAGCATATAAACAGCTACAACAATAAGGAAGCATGTAGGCTGAAAAGAACAGTATTATCCGTACCATCGACTGTGGGGATGTGTTGTCCAGTACAGTCGGTTATGTGTACGGAATATATCCCATCCTGGACATAAGAAAAGGTGGCATCCTACCAATGAGTAGAACAGTCTGCCAAAATCCGGAAATCAGCGGTACAAGCTGAACTTGTCAGGATGTGTCACAGTTTAATGGGTAGTACCCGGGTATACCAACCATGTAATGAAAGTTAAGTATGGGCGTTTACTTATGTGCGTGAGGTATAGCATGTGGAAAGCAAACATGGCAGGGTAGTCCACACAACCATACAGGTACCAGACACATGTAGGGTATTCAATGTGTTACTCTGGCCATGTCATGGGCCAACAACCAAAGCAGTGATGTATGGGGAGTGAGGAATCTGTGTATGTGGGGGGATGGGTAATGGTACAATCCTCCAAGGCGATACTGTGTCGTATGCAGAATAGGTGAACCAGAGGTGTATGAGGGAGCAGCGGGTGAAGCTGAAAGAAACACAAACACATGTATAAACAGCTGCAATACAACCAGACAGGCCATACTGTAGAACACAATCCCACAAACATATGAATATTGAAATGCACGATACAGATGTATAGACATATCATCGGCACATACCCACAGATTGGTCCTGATGGAACTGGCCATAACAAATGCAACACACCTGGATGCATAATGGACTACCCAGCATCCCCTCCACATCACACAACCCGCTCCCGTACCTGAACGTCCACCAAATCCAGCCATACTTGGCCTACTGGTTTGGTGCAGCCACAGCTACACATAGTGACCACTATGCATATGTAGTAGGTAGTGTCACCCTAGGCAGTTGCAGGATTGCACACTATGTATCCCTTGCATGTAAAACCCCAGCACATTTTCGTAACGCCATAAAAATATTCGGTATTCGTCTTGTTTTGGACTGGTCCAATTTTTGGGATATCCCTCATGGGATACGTAACCTGTGTAAACATTAGAATGGAAGACACGAAGTCCAGTCTTGTAGATATCTGGACACAAGTTGGAATGTGCATTAGAGGTGCACGACACTGTCCAACCCTAAATGGTCATGCATAACCTACTACCCAGGATCAAACACCTGCCCGTGACGCATGTGTCCAGACACGAATAAGCGGGAGAATATATTGCACACATCTGCATAGTGACACATGGTATAAGGGTGATGAAGGCACTGACGTAAACAGGATACCCCTGATCCACTGTGTGAGGGACAATTAATGTGTGTGTAGGTGTGACCTGACCAACAATGGTACAATGCCAAATGTCTTGTGACCGTAGGGAATAACTATGCACCATACTGCATGTAACAGTTGCCGAAAGCGATCACGTCAGGATAGAATAAACGTAATTTGTACAAGAAACAGGCAAACAACAAAAGTGCCAAAGGTATAAGGCTTACAGCTAGGAAGCAAATGACTGTTCTAAACCTGCAGTGACTGTGGCTTTGTGTTGGGTCAAACAATCTGGTGTCCGCAGTAGGGTTCTCATCTGTCCTGTTTTGCGAGGGATAGTCCATCATTGGACAGTTGTGTCCTGACAAAAGACATTGCAAATGGCAAATGTCCTGGGATTGTAGGACATAATCATGTCCCATATGTTATGTAATAGTAGCAGAAAATAATTATTGCAGTATCTACAATACCGAAATGTTACAAGAAACAGAATAAGCAAATAAACCGCTACAACAATAGGCTTTAATGTAGGCAAATAAGTAAAGTTCTATCCGTTGTACTGACCATGGGTATGTGTCGGCTTGTAAAACCTGGTGTGTTCCGAAAATGTCCCATCTTGGCCATTTGAAAAGGTGCCAAACCTAGTCACCGGAATACAGCACACCCGTACATATGACAATGTCAACGATACCAATGGTCAGAGCATTCACACAATAACTGGCCAGACCCTTAAAAACTCACAAAGCCAGTGCCCTTTGGGGGAAAGGTGTTGAATGAGAATGACTACTTACAACAATGAAGAGTACTAGATGCATTTAACTGCAGACAATTAGTAGTATTACGAATCTGTCAATATGTTCCAAGTTAATAGTACTAATATGGTAGAAGTGTCCGTGATTGTCCCTGAGTTGTCATAGCCTTGCTCCTGTCACTGTAGACACGAGTACCCGAGTACTAGCTGTTGACATGACTATTGCATACCTGTAGTGATTTCATAACACATGTCCAGAATTATATTCATTGTATGTATAAATGAATGAAATAGTCAAATGGAAAGGGAAACCACCCCCCCAACCAGCATTATGTAGTGGAACCACTCCCCGCCCAAAATTATGTAGCACCGACCCAATAATGTGGTCAGAGGTGCCCAAACACCTGCGTCTGTAAACACAGGTAGAATGTTAAACTCTGGACTAACTCTGTCCATGTGCTACGTCTGATCTTTGAACAGCGCCAGGGCAGTGCTAGTCACCAGTCGGCCGAGACTAAACCCGAACCAGCACATGAAAACTCTGACAATCAAACACGCGTATGTGCGAGGACTATAAGCGTAGGGGTTATGAATATCCTTGGAGTGAGTAGACTCGCAGCATGGGTCCAGAGCAGTAGGAAACAGGGAATGTCCTAATTGTAGTACTGAGGTTTTCCCAGCAGGAGAATGGATGCCTGCTGTGTAAGGGAAGCGGTGAGGTGTATGTCAGAGTAGATATGAACCATGGGTATACATATAAATGAGCCAGAACACCAGTAGTGTAGTGGTTACAGCATCCGCCCAACATAAAGGCATTCCCGGTGCAAGTACGACTATAGCACATATTAATTGTGTAATGAATGCCTCTGTGCTGTAAAGCCAACAGTTATACATGTAAAGGTGACCACAATCGCATGGGTATGTTAAATGGATTCCATCAAAGTGGTACTGTCATAAGGAATAAGGCACATGTAATCCTAAAGACGTGCCTGTAAACATATGTAACTCAGAATAAGTAGATGCAAGTGGGCCTGCGTGGGTGTACGCAGCTATTAGCATAGCAAATGTATGTTGTCTTCTACAGCTGTAACTTTCATATATATATATATATATATATATATATATATAGTTAGATAGATGTGTGTATAGAGAAATATCCACAGACATAACAGAAATATGCAATTATATAGCTACATATCTATCTATATACACACACACACACACACACACACACATATATATATATATATATATATATATATATATATATATATATATATATATATATATATATATGTCGATATGTTAGGAAAGCGGAAAGACGAAAGCAAACCTAAGGGTTGTGAAGGGAATCCAGAGCAAGTTAGGAATTATGAAGTGCTCGCAGCATATGTCACATAAAGCTGCACAAGTGTGGGTAGAGCACCACTCTCCACACCAGAGGCAGGGCTATACCAGTGGCCATAACATTGTTGAAGTGCTACGTCAACATTGTAAACAGATGGAATGTAGCACATGTTGCGGCCACCTACACTTGTAACCCGCAAATCATTCGTAATCCATAACACCAGGAAAGGCACGTATGTGCAAATACAAATGGATGGTGAGCCTGTGAATACACGAGGTGGTACAAAATGTGTGTAGAGCCCCAACGCTCATGAGAGGTCAATGTGTAAAGGTGTGTCATGGCTGTGATATCAGGTGTATAATGTCTGTTATGCGGGGAAACTCAACACGGGTGTGCAGGATAAACCATGGATATGCGAGTATGGACACAGGACTGATAGGGTATGTTGCGCCAGGTGCAATGGAGCTGCCCGTGGAGGTCAGCTAGTACTAGGGTTACCACCTTTTCAAATGCTCAAAGTGGGACATTTTCTGTAGAAATGTCAGATTTGAAGGACAAAACATACCCATGACCAGTACAAAGGATAGAACTTCACCTTTTTGCCAAAATAAAAGCTTATTCGTGTAGCATTTGAGTTGCTTATGCTATTTCATATAACATTTAGCTGTTTCAGATAAAAAATAACTGTTTTATGAAACTATGAAAGAAAACTTAGGAAATATTTCCGTACAGAAATCTCAGGACATCTGACATTTTTTCAGTTTTTTCGCAGGACACAAGCGCCCAAAGAGGGACTGTCCCCTCACAAAGTGGAACAGGTGGTAACCCTAGCTAGTACGTAGTTGCGATTCCCAGATAGAGCATCGTTTGCATGGAGACATGCGTGAATGGGCGTATCATTGTCAGACATTGTGCGTCAGGTCTGGCAGCCCGGCACATAAAACCTATACGCCACCCATGAGCGAAACGGAGTTCTGCTGTGACAAGAGAGGGAAAAGCAGAAAGACACAACTACATGAAGACAACAATTTGTCGACGTACAATCACAGTAACACAAACACACATCCTATCAACAGTAATAATATGAATGTGTACAGAAACAAACACAGTAGCTGGAATAATAGGCTGCGCATACGAGGAATAGGTCGAATGACACTATCACAACCCAGTTAGCAGCAGCACCCCAGACATGAAAAACCTGTGACAACTGTCCGCTGCATAACGTGCAATATACTGAGCACAAGTTCACCAGAGTGAAGTGTCGGTGTCAGAATGACTAAGGCAACAGTATGCTGTTGAAGCAGGGATAAAACCAATACGCATGTGTAAGTGTCCATGTCCGGGAAATGTATAGGTTAATGGACACACAGATGTATATATAGATAAAAACTTATATATACACATAGCTATAATAATTTACATAGACATATATATACATACGGATATATATATATATATATATATATATATATATATATATATATATATATATATATATATACACACACACACACACACAAGGATATACTACAGATATATATAGATAGATATATATACACAAACAACAGGTAGTGATATATAGACATACACACAAAACAAACTATATGTCAGTGTAGATATACACATTAATTAATGCCACAACGCACAACCAACAACTGAATAAATATCACGAGAGACAGATAATCTCTCAACTAAGCTTTGCGGTACAAGTGAAGCTCGACTCGAACAAGTAAGATATAAATTTTAATCACACTCCAAGCTCAAAAAAAACCAGTCAAGCGCTTTCATCTGCATATTACAGACTTCTTCAGAACCATTATACTAACAGCTGATAACAAATTTAAAAACTTTTTGGCGCCATTTCATTCAAGCGCTATACCTCTAAACAAAATTTAAAGTGCTACTGCAGTATTATAAAAACAAATATCATCCTAACACATTTATGTATATACCTACAATAAATACACTTATAATCAACATACATATACTATATTCAAATATTAAAATATAAAGATTAAAACATCAATTTATCTAACAATATCATTGCACTATAATAACTCTAAAAAAGGTTTTATAGAAATAAAATCATTTATGCCAGGAAATTTTGTTGCATTAGTTAACATTTGCCACTGACTTTCTTTTTTACCTAAATAGGCTTTATAATTACCACCACATTGTGATATATTTATATAATCTATACCACCAAATATAAAATTATGTATATCACCTTTGTCCATTATATGTCTGGACAATGCATTTTTGGTATCTTTCACCTTGATCTTATACCTATGTTCATATATACATTTTCTAAACTGTCTTTCTGTTTTCCCTATATAGAAAGCAGTGCATACTGTACATTTAGCGAGATAGACTATATTCCTACTATTGCAGTTTCCCTTTTTAAACTTTATATAAGTACTGTTGACATCATTTAATCTGCATCCAATTTCTTCATTTATAACAGAACACTGTTTACACATTCCACATTTCTTAGTGTATTTTTACACATTTTTTGAGAGTTCAATCCATTCAATAAATGTTTTATATTTCTACCCATTTTATATACAATACAAGGTTTTTCTCCTACTACATATTTAGCTTCTTCATCTCCTACTAATTTATTCCAATATTTTTCCAAGATTTCTCTGATATAATTAACATAAGGTGTATAAGTCAATACACATACTCTATGAAATTCATCATTACCTTTATTCTTCCTAATAATTTTTTCTATACCAATACCTAAAATGGGGGTATACTTATTACCCCACTCTGTAACAACATATGTCGATATATCATTTAATAATGTTAAGGGGTAGCCCCTATTAAGGAACATATTTCTTATATTATTAATTTCTCTAACCATTGTGTCGTAATCAGACGTCATCCTTGCTACCCTTATACATTGTCCCTTAAAAATATTTCTTAAGATATGTTTAGGATGGTTACTTGTGTAATCAAGATAACCATTAGAGAACGTTTCCTTTCTATATAATTCAGATTGAAAACCTGTATCAACATGTTTAATGTATGTATCCAAATATGCTATACCTTCTGTATTGATATTATATGTAAATTTCAGAAAAGTACTTGTCGTGTTTAGATAATCTACGAACATTTCTATAAGTTCTATAGGTCCATCCCAAAGCAGAAACATATCATCCAGAAATCTTGTATAATATACAATGTATTTGTAATACATACTAGTAAAGAGATACTTAATTTCCCATTGAAGCATAACTAAATTGGCGAAAATTGGTGCACACGAGGCACCCATGGCAACTCCCCGTGTCTGTTTATAAAACTCGCCTTCAAAATATATATAGTTATGCTCCAACACTAAACCAATCATATCTGTGATTAAATTAATACGATCCCAACTTAAATTTGAGTATTTTCTTAAACTATCACAAAAATAATCCAATCCTTCATTTCTAGGTATGGAAGAAAAAAGATCTATAACATCAATGGTTATAAATATTAAGCTCCTTTTCCATCTATTATGTGTTAATTGGGAGAGGAACATCCAGGAATCTTTAACTAAGTGTGATGTATTGTCATAAATGTGCTTAACCCACCTATCTATAACTACCCCTATATTGAATGTCTTAGATCTACTTCCTGAAATAATGGGTCTAAATGGGGGGTTAGCAATATCTTTGTGTATTTTCTGGATGCCAACTATTGTAGCTAATACTGGAAATTCTACTTTTATAAATTTGTGTGTATCCTGAGTAATTCTATTGTCCATCAGATACTCATCCAGTGCTAAGTCTATTTTACGATATCCTATATTAATTTCATTTTGTGAAATAATATCATAATTGCCAGTATCAATTAATATACTTTGTACTTTATTAATATAATCTATTTTGTTATAAAGTACTATTCCCGCTCCCTTGTCTGGCTTCATAACTCTTATTTCATTATTATTTATTAATTCAACCAGACATTTCCTTTCATTTGCATTTAAATTATCTATGAATTCATTCTTTTTAATCAATTTATTATATTCATAAATATCTTGACATACACATTCCTCATAATTTGCAACATTCTTATGTGGGGCAGGAATAAAAGTACTTTTCTTTTTTAATTGATTTGGTAACATAATTTTATTTTTGTTTTCTTTCTGAAACATAAATGCTAAATTTAATCTACGACAGAATAATTTAATATCTGTTAAAACATCTACAAGAAGAAATTTCACCGTAGGTATATATTTCATACCTTTTTCAAACAGTGAAAAATATTCTTCCTTAACATTCATAGTAGTATAATTGAATATCTTTATATCATTATGTATCACTGCTATATGTTCCACATCACGAGTAAGTGACATATTAATATTATCATTGTTACTGGTAACATCCGATACTGCATCCTTTGAATCTGCATCAATCTGAATTATATAGAAAGGAAACGTTCTCTAATGGTTATCTTGATTACACAAGTAACCATCCTAAACATATCTTAAGAAATATTTTTAAGGGACAATGTATAAGGGTAGCAAGGATGACGTCTGATTACGACACAATGGTTAGAGAAATTAATAATATAAGAAATATGTTCCTTAATAGGGGCTACCCCTTAACATTATTAAATGATATATCGACATATGTTGTTACAGAGTGGGGTAATAAGTATACCCCCATTTTAGGTATTGGTATAGAAAAAATTATTAGGAAGAATAAAGGTAATGATGAATTTCATAGAGTATGTGTATTGACTTATACACCTTATGTTAATTATATCAGAGAAATCTTGGAAAAATATTGGAATAAATTAGTAGGAGATGAAGAAGCTAAATATGTAGTAGGAGAAAAACCTTGTATTGTATATAAAATGGGTAGAAATATAAAACATTTATTGAATGGATTGAACTCTCAAAAAATGTGTAAAAATACACACACTAAGAAATGTAGAATGTGTAAACAGTGTTCTGTTATAAATGAAGCAATTGGATGCAGGCTAAATGATGTCAACAGTACTTATATAAAGTTTAAAAAGGGAAACTGCAATAGTAGGAAAATAGTCTATCTCGCTAAATGTACAGTATGCACTGCTTTCTATATAGGGAAAACAGAAAGACAGTTTAGAAAACGTATATATGAACATAGGTATAAGATCAAGGTGAAAGATACCAAAAATGCATTGTCCAGACATATAATGGACAAAGGTGATATACATAATTTTATATTTGGTATCATAGATTATATAAATATATCACAATGTGGTGGTAATTATAAAGCCTATTTAGGTAGAAAAGAAAGTCAGTGGCAAATGTTAACTAATGCAACAAAATTTCCTGGCATAAATGATTTTATTTCTATAAAACCTTTTTTAGAGTTATTATAGTGCAATGATATTGTTAGATAAATTGATGTTTTAATCTTTATATTTTAATATTTTAATATAGTATATGTATGTTGATTATAAGTGTATTTATTGTAGGTATATATATAAATGTGTTAGGATGATATTTGTTTTTATAATACTGCAGTAGCACTTTAAATTTTGTTTAGAGGTATAGCGCTTGAATGAAATGGCGCCAAAAAGTTTTTAAATTTGTTATCAGCTGTTAGTATAATGGTTCTGAAGAAGTCTGTAATATGCAGATGAAAGCGCTTGACCGTTTTTTTGAGCTTGGAGTGTGATTAAAATTTATATCTTACTTGTTCGAGTCGAGCTTCACTTGTACCGCAAAGCTTAGTTGAGAGATTATCTGTCTCTCGTGATATTTATTTAGATATACACATTCACATAAATAGGTTACTTCACAGCAATTAGGGGTAACATATTTACAGCCCGGGCATTTGTGACTGGGAGGTCCAATAAAGAAATGTTGTACCCCCCACATCGCCCAGCTAGGCCAGACAGACATACAGACAGGCAATACAGATCAATACACTGCCGCTGTCCAAAACACCGGTAGGAAAGGACCAGTGGGAGAGTTCTGCAAGGTCTACACTTTAAACATGGATAACAGTGTCCCTTGCGGGACCCCAAAAAGTCAGGTATGAAAGAATCTGCTGACACTAATATGAGCAGGATGTAGGTGTACATGGAACAGTAGGTTTTGCAAGTGTGATAATACATGGGTTGACAAAACGTACAACATGTGTCCCGAGATGGGGAGAGTGGGCAATGTGTAGGGGTGTGCTCATACCCCAACTGCGCTCGCAGTAAGTATTTGTCATGACTGCTGTAGAGGGGTGCCAGGTAGGTGGACCATGGGTATGCATTAATGGGCTTAAGTGTGCAGATGCTGGTTGGCAGAGATGTAGTAGGCCCGCCCAGTGGAAGTCATTAATATTCCTATGTGGGCATAGCATATGCCTACACCTCCCAAACCTGAAGAGCACATCTACCGGATAGTTTGTAAACCATCGGGGAATACATAGAGACCTACACAGTGCCGTGTACCCGAGTAGCATGGACATCCATAGTTATTTATCAGAATGTAACAAAGTCCAAATAAACACTGCCAGAACTATTGATATTAGGTGAACAGGTGGCGGAATACAGGTAATGACAGATGACAACATGTATGAGTCATAAGCAGCATGTACCTCGACAAACGTGAATGAATACATATGTTCTGTGACTGTGAATGTGTCTGGTTAATAGAACCAATCATCTAAATGTGTCCCGCAGGGTGTTATGCATTGTTCCTGATACGGTGTTCAGTCACACCCATTGGTATGTGAATTCTGCTACTGACGGAAAGTGCATAAGTTGCTGACCACTTCAGGTAGATGATAGCATAATAGAAGAGGTTAAATACCCGTACGCCTGCGAGGGACACACCCGTCTGGGTAGTTGTGTCTTGCAAAACGACAGTTATGGCACATGGCCTGTCTGTGAGTTCGGGAATGAAGGCTATATAGTGTGTGTAGTGGTGTCAGACATCAATTTGTTGTATCAGTAACAGCTACATGTAATAGGAAACAGTATTATCAATTATAATGCTACATGAATAACCTTAACGTATGCAAACCGTGGAGGTCGTCCATGTACTACTGGCTGTGGGTCAGACCTCTCAACCAATTGGGGACACATTTCAACAGAATCATGGACAAGTCAAGAAAACACAAGGACAATCATGGACACATTTAAAATATTAGAGCTATTAACTGGAAACATTGACAGAATCAGAGCATATGAATTAATACACATTTTCTGAAGTAAAAGAAGTTTGTAACTCTTAATCATTGTCATTATTCACTAAGTGTAATTCACCACCTTTCCTCCAAATGTCACTAGTTTTAGGAGGGATTAAGATGGACAGAGTTAAAATTTGATTCAAAATCAGGGACGGCCCTGAAAAGCAGGGACATTTGAGAGGTATGCTGTGGGTATGTGTTGCCTCGACACATGTGATAGCTCTACATATAGGGTCTATAGGGCCACCACCAGTCAGAACGGCCAAAGTGGAACCTGCTCTGTAGAACTGTCAGATGTACCAGGGCAGAACATACTTACAGCCATGCATAGTACAGAAATATACATATCAGAGCAAATCAAAGTGTAGTCTAGCAGTAGTATAGTTGTTTATGCTACTACATATGACATATCGACGTGTCAGGTATACAAGAACTGTAACAAGCAACCAGTACAGACACCTACAACATGAGAAGGTCCCCTAATCAGGACAGTTGCAATGGCTAGAGTATTGTCCATACCACTCAACTGTCCCTGAATATCAGGTACATCCCTGAGTTTGACTGAAAGTCTAACTGTGTCCTCCTTAATCCCTCCTAAATGTAGTGGCTGTTGAAGGAAAGGTGGTGAATTACATTTACTGACTAATGACAATAAGTAAGAGTTATAAACAACTGTTACGTCAGAATATGTGTATTATGTCATATGCTCTGATTCTGTCAATGTGTCAAGTTAATAGCACTACTTTTGTAAAAGTGTCCCTGTTTTTCATGAACTGTCCCTGATTCTGCAGAAATGTGTCTCCGATTGGTGGAGAGTTCTGGTATTGTCACATGTGATGTGTGATGAGGGACTGTCCCATGCAAAGTGGGAAAGGTGTCACTCCTACAGTCTCCCGTCGTGCAATCTGAAAGGTGGTCAACGTGCAGTTGGTATGTGGTAGCATGACTCGGCAGACAGCTGCGTTAACAAACTCAAGTCACATGTCAGCATTGCAGAGTATCGGTTCCCATGTATCAGGCAGATGGGAGCAGATCGTATGAGGAACACACATATAATATGATTACGTCACTGGACAGGCCACCGAGTCCGTACAGTGGAACGTCTACCGTCGCAAAATGGTTACACATACCCGATACTGTAGTCATGTAGTCTGATGTAATACGCATCACTAGGGATCACACACACACACACAGCGTGAGTGACAAATGTAAGCGAAAATGATGGAGAGCGAGCGGCTGTAAGCGTGATTGTCTACCAGTATGCCAGTAGTGCCCTGTTAAAGAAATGTGGAGTGTAAACGTGTATAAGGTGCTGTGACCAGAGGTCAGCAGTGCTTAACACTGTGCAAACCCATGCACAACAGCTCCCACCTGCTGGACTGTGCCTTACCCGGTTTGTATCCAAAGGCGTCGGCCTGTCCGCAAACAAAGAACCGCCCTATACACGTGATGGTAGAAGTACCCTGTGCACATAGCTCATGTGAATGAACAATAGACCATGGCATATGTACAGACAATAGACCACAAACACCATACAGCACAGACACATCCAGCAGTATAGCAATGTACTGGCAGATATGTCCGGACCCCTGGTGTGTGCATGCCTGGCCATCCTGTGTTTCAGTGTGTGAGCATGCCCAGTATGACTGTTGCGCATGTTGTAGACTGACAATACCATCATGTGTGTGAGCATGCAAAGTATGGTCAACTGTATTGCATGTGTCACATGTCCAGATAGTTAGTACTGTGTTGCTGACCCCTCCGTTCTACACAGACAGGTGACATGCTGTGTCTGCAGGGTAGCTACTGGTCATGTGGCATTGACAGTTGCTACATGTCTGTATAGCGTGGGGGACATACAACCACAGTCCTACACAGCACCGTGGGTGGTGCACATGACTCTCACATGTGTAGGTGTGACGGGGGCACAGCCAACAGTTGTACACATCTGCCGCTACTGTACTGGTCTGCCGGGTACTCCATGTCAGTGTTTGGACCTACCTAAATTGCTGGTTGGAGAGATACCAGGGTACATCAGTTCCCAGCATTAATTACCAGCACAGTGGTGTTGGACATCCTATTATGCATCCTACATCAAACAGCCTGGCCTGCTGTCATCTGTGTGTGTCATACGGGGTTGGGGTCAGTCATTGGGCATATCCATAGACCATCGTATATCATTTGTCTGTATTGGTCCACATCTGTCCAGCTGCATGGAACGTGTGTGGGCTGTACGGACACACATGATGGTCAGCCCATAATCTGCAGTGGGTAGGACACCCTGTGTACTACAGGCTACTATTGTGATCCCCGTATGTGCTACAGAGGTCATGGTGCCACTATGGATGTGTACTGTCTGCTGCCCTAACATTTGGCCACCACAGTCACTTGTATGCTCACATACATACCAGAGCAATGGTTAAGTACACATTCTAATACAACCACCACTTGTTAGGTCAATAGACATACCCTGGTTGTGTTACGGACTTGAGGATGGTGCTGGAGTGCTGCCTATGTCGGATGCACACAGTGCACCTCCCATACATGGCCGAGCACAGGTACTGTCATGTTTGGCATCCATTGTACTGTGTGTAGGTCAGAGAGGGGAAATCCGTGGGTACCTACTGTATCAGTGCATATGCCGTGTGTTGCCTCTTTGCCAAGAGCAGGTCATACTGTGTACGGGCTGTCGCCGACTGTGCCCTATTCAGGTAGTTCCTTCACCAAGTCACACTGTGCCTGTACAGGCCTTGTCAGTGGTGTTGGGCTGTGTGGCCCTGCCCCATGCTGTTCCTGCTGCAACTGTTACTGCAGGTTAACATTGTGTAGCATAGCAAATAACATAACAACATGTATGCATGTAGCTTGTGAATACTGCAGAGCCCCAACAGATGTGTCCGGATACCAGAACTGTGAACCGAGCATCCCAAACACAGGCACATGTATATGTCTTGTCTGTGCATCCGCCTCAGTATGGAGTGAGTGTTTAGGTGTGTGTGCATTGCTGATGGGTGTTATAAGCCACTACACCAGTGTTTACCTAGCATCCCCCACTAGGAGACTGTAGGGGATGTCCACATAGGCATTGGTGTGCTACAGCTGTGTCAGATGCCATATATCGGACACATCACAGCTTCCAGGGCAGACAGCACACACATTCAATCTCATGCCCTGGCCATCGCATAGGGCCTAGCTGTTGGAGGGTATGCCCCTGCACTGACTGTAGGCCCTACCCTGCTCCCCGGGTGGTGCTACGTGTGCAGGCTATAGCACCCAGTACCCCAGGGTACTCATCCATGTGGTTGAACAGATTCATATTTCTGGTCCACTAATCATGTATGTGGAGGACCTGTACGTGCTTACTAGCATGTGTTGACATGGCATCTGTGAACTGGTGCAATACTCTGGATGCAGATGCCTGTGAGATACCCATGATATCCCCAGTTGTGCTGTGTGAGGTACATGTGGCTAGTACACCTAGGACAACACATCCCATGGTATCCACTGTGATGCGTTCCCCTTGGCCTGTGTGATGTGTTAGGCACAGGTCAACAAGCTGCTGTAGGAGGTCTCTGTCCACCCCATAGTGCTCCAACATCCCCAGCCCATGTAGACCCTGGTAAGTCACCCTCGGTCTAAAAAGTCTTATGTCACCCGAGTAAGGGTTGTTCGGCAGCATACACAGTCGCACTGCCCCAGCCCCCTGCACATGTTGGTATATGTTGCCTGCTGCAGCCCATGTCATTTGGTTGAAATGTGTGAAATGTGTCGTGAAATGTTCCTGCAGGTATACACCGGTGGTGTAGAGTGTGAATGAAATGTGTGTATGCTGCTTGCTCACATTAATGTACTGTTTATGAGCGGGCTGGCCATGTCATCAGCTGATTGTGCTGATCAACACCTGTTTGTGCAGCCTGGACACCCTGACTACCTCACCACTGCTGTCATCCCTCCCAATGTCACCAGGCAGGTATAGACACACCCCTAGCTTAGGTTTGCTAAGGCAGGAGCAGTCCCGAGGCACAGTTCTGCAATGTACGTACAGTATGCCTGACCCCCCTCCCATGCTGTCAACTATATGTGAGACCTGCACCTGGCTGACTACACACATACACTCCAGGGACTGGCAGCACACCCTGGTGATAAATGTGATACACCATAGTCAACCTCATCTGCATAGTATAGTCTTCTAATGAATAGTTATATGACCCATACCGAACCTCCAACATATTAACCACTGCTCAGTGTCACTCAGATCCACACACAACTGGCAACAGGTGCCTTACCATCACCATATTCGACGTCCCATGGTCTTCCCAGCAACAAAATAACCGGTGTCTACACAACTACAACCCGTGGCCCTGCACACCACAGACAATGTGCATTAACACCATGCCATGGCAGATATACATAGATCCCAGGTTATCACTTACAGATCATCCAGCACAAATAGTCAATAGTGCTGAAGTCCCCAGACATATGTTCACATCTATGTTCACCTCTACATCTACATATATCACATATATTATTTGTAGACATACATACATGGACATATATGTAGATATGGCATTTATGTCACAACAGCGAACCACATGACAGCAATGCATTAGACAGGAATGGAAAGGAAACTACATGTGCCACCTGCATCATGTAGTGTTGTTAATATCAAGGCACGTGTGTTATGTTGCGTCACATGGGTCAGACCATAGCAAGGGTAAGAGTAGAGCTGCTGACAGTTACTCACCAGACCTATTGGCAACTGTATGTGTTGACAACCCAGTGTCTTGGCAGAATATGCAGGCTGTGGACATTAAATAGGTCAGCAACAAAACAAACTGGACACATCCTGCAGCTAGCCACCCACAGATACCAACACATACAGTATAACTGCCAAACACACACCTGCCATGCCCTGGAATTGAGCATCTACCTGTCTAGTCTACCACACTACAGCATTATGCAGTAACAGAACACGCTAACAAGTTCCGGCATCACTGCACTCCCACAGGCATACTTCTAGGTGGATGACATCATCTGCAAAGGCAAAGATGCCGATAGGGAATGTATGTGGTGTGAGCCATCTAAAAGCATTAATCTGTCCCCAGGCAGCTGGAAACACACACACACACACACACACACACACACACCTGGCAGGGCTGGGAGTCGAACATACACCTAACTACCTTATCACACTACAGCAATACGCAGTTACAGAATGCACTACCGAGATTACTGAACACAGCACTCCCAGAGGCATACTTCTAGGTGGGTGACATCATCCACAAAGACAAAGATGCCGATAGGGAATGTATGTGGTGTGAGCCATCTAAAAGCATTACTCTGTCCCCAGACAGCTGGAAACACACACACAGGCACACACGTGGCAGGGCTGGGAGTCGAACATACACCTAACTACCTTTTCACACTACAGCAATACGTAGTTACAGAACGCACTACCTAGATTACTGAACACAGCACTCCCAGAGGCATACTTCTAGGTGGGTGACATCATCCACAAAGGCAAAGACGCCGATAGGGATTGTATGTGGTGTGAGCCGTCTAAAAGCATTACTCTGTCCCCAGGCAGCTGGAAACACACACACACACACACACACACACACACACACACACACACACACACACACCTGGCAGGGCTGGGAGTCGAACATACACCTAACTACCTTTTCACACTACAGCAATACACAGTTACAGAACGCTACCAAGATTACTGAACACAGCACTCCCAGAGGCATACTTCTAGGTGGGTGACATCATCCGCAAAGGCAAAGACACCGATAGGGAATGTATGTGGCGTGTGCCATCTAAAAGCATTACTCTGTCCCCAGGCAGCAGGAAACACACACACACACACACACACACACACACACACACACAGGCACACACCTGTCAGGGCTGGGAGTCGAACATACACCTAACTACCTTATCACACTACAGCATTACACAGTTACAGAAAGTGCTACCGAGATTACTGAACACAGCACTCCCAGAGGCATAATTCTAGGTTTATGACATCATCCGCAAAGGCAAGGACGCCGATAGGGAATGTATAGAGAGTAAGCAGTCTGAAGGCATATTACTGTCCAAGGTAGATGTAGACACACACATGGCAGTGGTGTGATCGGGGCAACTAAATATCTGCGGAGCACTACTACAACACTACATAGATACGGGATGCGCCACAGACAGTACACCCTTCAAGACAGTCAACCAGTGTGTTCAATGTAGGCATCCATTGTGACGTTGTAAATGGACATCTGTTGCCTGGATGACCACCATCGCTATACAGGATGTCAATGGCCATGTCCATACACATAGGCACATCACTGACACAAGGAGTCACTGGGCATGCCCACATGCTTAGTATCACATGTCCGTTTGGGATGTACTGTGTGTCCATCTACATAACGGCGTACTGGGCATGCTCACACACAGCAGTTGCAAAGGGCCATCTTGCATGCACATGGATTCTAAACACGGAAGGGCGCAGTTTGGTGTTACTGTCCCCATGTACATGAAGGCCACTCACATGTACTGACCAGTACACACTCAGGAGCCATCACAGATGTCTCAGGTGCAGATCACAGAGGTACACACCGCAGTCTACAATGTAGCCCTCAGACATCACCATGTCATTGGACCAGTAATACACAGCCATACATTACCACAACACTGTGTGACTCATGCCCAGTGGACTGTACATAGGTCTACTGCAACTGTGCAGGCTACACATGTACCGACAGGGTTCCATCATGTGTTGTGAATTGCAATGATACCACTGTAATAACCAGGTCAGCTCTACACATACCAGGGGCCCTGGGTCTTACACAACTGTGACAGATGACTGTTGCTGTACACCCAAGAACACACATGTTTGGATATGACATACATGTAATCGCAGTGGATATGTGCATGGACCACACACACAACACATAGGTACATAGCATAGCTTTTGCTGTCCTCCATGCAGACAAGTGGCTACAGCAATCACACGCACGCAAATGGAAGGTGGGTCCATGGCTGTTGAATGCTAACAGTACATGAGGTAGCAATGTTGACTGAGGACACATTCCCTCTGTATTAGTTACCCATGACACCCATCATATCATACAACAGTCCATGTGTTATGTATGTCATCACACATGTCCACCAATTGCAATAGATTCAATCATGGCTACATGACAGGCATGTAGGACCAACACACATGTACAACTTGTAGTGCACATGCAGCTACCATGCATGTGCAGTAGCTGATGTATGTAACTCATCTGTGCCTAACTACAACATGCAGTTGCAATGCAGCCCCATCATTGACACCTGTATATGGTGACATACTGACAGTACGGTAGGATGTACATCAGGTATGGATGGATGTGTGTACATAAAGTGTTGATCCACCTGTGCAGATGGATGTTTGCCGGGGATGGCTCACAGGTGTGTCACACACCATCCTACCATTACATGTGCAAACAGTATGCTATGTTACTGTTACTTGACGGTGAAGACATAAAACCTACACAGCGGTCAGGTGTTACTGACTGTACGTCACTTGACACCTGTAACACTTACATCCTCCCATGTGCATATAGCAGCACAATTGCCGGATGTAGCATTGGTACACATAATGCAGCCAATACTGCTGCATGTCTGTCAGACGTATCATCATATAGCAGGTGTATCATCCACAGTACTGCCATGTGTGTTTGCTTGTGTGACCATATATGCCACATATGGTGGGGAATACATCCCAATTGTTACACACCCCTGTACACTGTTGTAGAGATCTGTACATACTGCAGTGTGGAAAGCATGATGTAGGCAGGGGTGGTGTGTGTGTATCACATACATCAGCTATCCATATGTGCATGACATTTGTGGTCTCCAAAGTGTGTGTGTGTGTATGTATGTATGGCTGTCTGGTGCATGGAGTGAGGGTGTATGCTACCATACAGAACACACAGGATCCCTAACCCCTCATGGTGATGCAGTCTACTACCCTGTTGATGCCATCGGTCTCAGCCATACTGGCTACCTGTACATGTTCTTACTCTGTGTCGCATCATGTGGGTGCACAGTACTGTGAGGGTGATGATCACATAGGCAGGGGTCCTCACCTCAACACTATGGGGTGTGCGTTATAGTGTTGCTGACCCCGTGAGTGTGGGCATGTTCCTGTAATGTGACAGGGTATTACTGCTACACAGCGAGGCCTCATGCTATCAAGTGGCCTCTAATGTTATCATCGGCCAGACCGCTGTGTACAACCCCTGCACCTTGTCAACATACCTGTGATGTGACCTGGTATGGATGTCACGTCTCTAGCCACTGTAGCCTATTAAACTGCCCACATGCTTCTGGATCAGTATATGTGTGGACGTCTGTGGTATGTTAGCCTTTCCAACAGTCAGGTTGAGGCTACGTATAGCATGCTGATATTGCCATATGTGCCTGTGAGTACTCCACAGTTACACATGAGAGACTGCAAACACTGCTACCTGTAGGCACATGCAAGTAGACCATAAGGAGGGAACCAGGGCATCATTACCAACATGCTGTTACTGTTGTTACCGAGACACATACTGTGAACATATAACAATGCCTGCTAAACCTGTACTACATGTTATGTCCGGTGCATGTTAACAGTACACAACTAATGCAATATACACTTCTCTCACTATTCTGTTCACCCTGTGCATCAGACCATTTGAGCATGTCCCTGCACCGATGGTGTGGATGACAGGGATGCGGCACAGGCTTCATCATATGCACAGGGTGATAATGTTTGCCAGGGGCATAGGCTGCACCAATGGATGACATCATGTGTGTGGGTAAGGGCCGGTGATATGATTGGACATGTCTGTTCAGTATGCATGTGGGTGTTGTGGTGCCCTACAGATGTGTTTGCTGTGTGCGTGTATGTGTGCACACAGTTCTGCCTTTTGTGAGGCCTACACAGGGGTATTATTGACAGCTCCAGATTGTACAGACCAGGTTGTACAGCTCACTGTGTCCGGCCACGGCCATGTGACCTGTGCCTGCCAGGGGTTGCACAGGCACTACCAGGTGGAGGTACAGATTGGCTACTGTCCAATGACACATGTCCACTGGAACCGTGTCCCCACTGGGAATGTCCAGGGCCATGTCCATGTGGCCTGCTGTGTCCAGGTGTGGACAGCGCAGCACCAGCTGCACTGCTACTGCTACCGGCACTATGGGAGTGGGCATGTGAGGTGGCACGCTCACGTTGACCTGCACTGGGTGGTGTAGCTGGCCTACGTCCATGTGGCCTACGCCTCACTCCGACCAGATGTTCCAACACAGACAGCTCACGCTCGTGGATTGCCATGCCACGGTCAAGGATTCCAACTATTTCACCCAATCGCATGTCCAGAACATCAGCAATCTGCTGTTGAGCATTTGCCAATGCCTGGATGCTGTCATTTAGGGTATGGCTAGCAGCCCTCTGCAGCCTCTGCCCTACTCTGTTCTGCCATTCAGCATGTGCTTGTGCTACCATTATGGTCTGGAACATGTGTCTGGTGATACCAGCTGCTGCACTCTGTCCAGCAGGTGCATGTCTGCCAGAGGTCCTCCTACGAGCAGCACCGACCACATGCCTGTGTGGCACATCTGCAGTCATTACACTGACACCATGGTGTGGAGACACACCTTCTGTAGCCACCACACATTCCTGCTCCATGCTAACAGATGCTGACTGTCCTTCCTCTATGGCCACTAGTGATGCGGTATGTGTTGGTAGCAGAACTGTGTGCGGGGAAGAGGGGGACATAGCTGGGATGGAAACCACAGATTCTGCCCCTGACAACCCTGCCTGTACCTCATGCATATGTTCATCACTGCTAGTATCTGTGGGGACACTAACATCAGATGGACCGCAGGAGGGTAACGCACCTACATCACCTGTGAATGCAAAGAAAGACTCTAAATTACAATAGACACACACACACACACACACACAAACACACCATGCATGTGATTTGACAGACGGCATGCAGCATGCCTGTGATACAGCAGACGGCATGCAGCTCAGACATTAATAGTGTTAGTTAGCATACCTCCCTGGGGGGCACACTACAGCAAGCAGGTGTCATATCAGTAGCCATGCGGTTCACACAATCATGGTAGTATGCATGCATCCCCGTGATACACCATGTGGACCAGAACAGTATAACAGTACACATGGCTGACGTGACCTTGACATGTAATCTGCTTACGTGTGCATTAACATGCATACATGTCTGACACAATGGTGTCCTGACACATGTACAGCATCGTAATGGGCATCACATTGCGGTGTTGTCTGTATGCCCTACAGATAGAATGCATGTTTAGCAAATGTGCATGAGCATGGAAGGGTAGTGTGAGCCATCTACATTGCTATACAGTGTGAAGTACAGACACTGTGCCATTGCATGGCATCATGAGGCGTCTATATTGCTATACAGTGCATAATATTTACACATTGCATAGCCATAACTGCATGCATACCCATGACATAACTGTGGATTGTGACCCACGATGCTGAGGTGTATACACATCAAACCATGCTGTGTCATGTGACAGGTCACTGGAGGACCTACAGATGACACCCCTGCACAACTACTACAGAGTCTTAGCTGCCTGGCAACCATGTCCACACATAGCAGACTTGTCAATTCACCATGTCCCACATGACATTGATGTACCACACACACGAGGTGCACAGCTAACGGTGATGTCCTACAGCAACAAGGGAAATGTACAGTATCTGTGGCCTGATGTGGTGTCAATGTCTGTGGAAGCTGTAGAGGTGACTACTGTCATGCTATGACACAGTCGTGATGTTCAACACATCTTATATGGTAGACGTCAGTGACACCTCCACTAGCTGTGCACAGGCTTTTAGGATGTCCAGTGTACCACATCAACTGTATAATCAGTCAACTAAGGCTATAATTGGACCATGTGTGGACAATGTGCAACAGGCTGTATACACATCACATCTACTGTGTGGCTACGTGTCTCAGGCCATCCCCCATGGCCATGTGTGCACATGTGTTGGCCAAATGTGTGTGATGGCCATCAATCTCACATGTCTGTGTTGTCCCATATGACATACACCCATAGATGTCAGATATGTCACCACCCACAGAGCTATGCAGACAACAGGTTGTATGTTTGGTATGTGGGGTATGGGCTATGGGATAGTGTGACAATATTGCAGCCAGAACACTACATGTCTGGGACATGTCAGATGGCACATCACAATGTGTGCACCCATTGCAGGGGCATATAACACAATGGTGACTCCTGTGGGCTGCCCATATCACAGCTCACTGTGTGGTACTGTTTGCTTACCACATGTGTTGTTCCAATGTATAGTACATATGCCTACATTGTACAACACCTCCACCATTGTATGCACAGCTGTCCACACATGTAGCAATGACAAATACTGTGGTTTCATGTCGGTGTATCATTTCATTTGTATATATTGCACATAGGTGGCCAGTGTGAATGATGGGTGATACGACCTGTATATCGTGACTGGACCAGACATCAAGTGTACAGGTGTTAACTGACCACATGGCGAATAGATCTATGCTTTAACATGCCTGATACTGATGACAGTCTTACCTGCAATGGACTGATGTCTGTGTGGCACGCCAGAGGTACCTGTATAGGGGTGACACAGCAGTTTGAACATTATCCATGACTGTATGACAGCCACAGGGTGCACTGTTCATGTTAACACATTCACCTGTACAATAGCATATAGTATGCACATGTGTGCATACACAGGGTGGCATACTGTAGTATGCAGCATGTGTGTAAACATACCTTGCATATGATGTTACATTACATAATGTACAGTGACACATGCAACTAAATGGGATATAATAGCCATATGTGCAGTAGTGACTTACCAGGCAACTCCAGGCTCATTGGTTGGGAGACACCCACCTCCACGACGGCAGCTAGTGTTTGTGGATGCTGTTCTGAGGGTGTCCCCAGACTGGCCAGTAGCTCCTCGGTGTGTGTGAGTGGGGGCTGGGTTGGTGGCTCACCACCTGTTCCACCTTGTTCCCTGGTGATTGCAGTGGCATGCTGTTTTGCATGTCGTATCAAGTCTGTGCAGTGTCTGCGCACCTGCTGGTAGGTGCGGTTATGGCCACCCACATCATTCACCCTCCTGCAAATATCCTGTCACAGGTCATCACGCTGCTGGGCATGCTGTGGCACATGGCTGAACAACACCTCATAGTTCTCATGGAGGTACGGGATGAGGACATCATCCTCCTGGCGGCTGTACGCTGGCACATGTGTACGAGGCATTATCTGTAAGACATAATGATGGTGACAGGTCACAGTATCAGAGATGTACAGAGATACTGCTGCACATACATTTCTAGTAAATCTAGTACATCTGCACAGTTATCTTTGCAAATCATCATGAGACTGACACGACTGACATGTTTGCGTCACACACATGTAACACCCATTATGCATTGGATATCATCACCATATATATGTGTGTCACCTCATTACATTGTTCATACTCCATGTGAATACTGTCTTGATGTGGGCATGTCTGTTTGCCTGCACTGGTGTTCTTACCTATCAGCACATGCCTGGATGTGTCCACGGTAATGCTATTGACCTTGATGTTGTGTATATGTCACATATCAACACATACACTGCCTTAATGGACTTGAGCAGTGACAATGCACACATACGCATGGAAACCTTTACATGCATGTGTTTTGCCATATACATCTACATGGCACTGTACAGCTGTTCAACATCCTGCCATGATCGCCTGTATTGCACATGTGATAGACATGGGACAATGGCTAGTCAGACGTCATTCGCAGGGATGGTTATCAACTATAGCATGTACGGGCAAGGTTTCCTAGCTGTATCCGACAGCCATTTTGCCACCACGAGGTGCATCAGTGCCACATTACTGATCCAGACAGTTGATACTACATCTACCATGCGGCCATCACACCATGTATGACAGAGATGACATGTTCAGCTTTGATGGACAGGGTTACATGGTATGGTGGGAGTATGTCACATGTATGGCACAGGGATCTGTCCAGCATGTGGCGATCCTAGTAGTAGGACGGTGGCTGTCCATGTCATATGTCTTTCAGATCAGGATATGGACATGTAGCATGTCCAATATCATAATGTAGCACATGTCTTTATGCAAGGTAGACAGCATACTGCTTAGTGGAGGTGAGGATTGTGAAGGCTGGTATCGCCCATCCACGCATGGCCAATACCCCTTAAAGGTGATATGTGATCCAATATTGGTCACCCGAGTGCTGTGTATGCCTGTCCAATGATCTCCATGCTCATGGATGGCACCCTGTCATGACATGGGTACCTCGTATGACTACCTAAGGGGCCTGGAGATGTCACCAACTCAGGGAGGTGAACTGCACAGCACGATTCCTTACACAGTGTCCATATTGTTGACCGCAGCCTAGGTGGTAGTTAATGGGTACAGGGATATTCACCTAGCGGTGACAATGCTGATATCATCCGTCAGAATGTGCACATATGTCACACACCTCACCCACAAAGCCCATTCTGTATGTTGTTCACAACACTGAGACAGCTATTGCTCATAGGTCATGGCCATTCACATCCTTACATACACAGATGCCTCACATTTGTCTGTGTGGTATGGGCTACAATGAGGGTGGAGTACAACACATTAACCCTGTTTTACTGTAGCTGGCACTGGTGTGATATGCACATGTCACTCTGGCACCTTTTGTAGTGTTGATTCTGTCAACAGGCCACTGGTAGAACACTCCTGTGACATACAAAGGTATATGTAGTCAAACATCCGTACTGTCATGTACATCTGTACTGCTAACATCTACATTGATAATGGTTCATGGACTTGCAGACCATACTCAGCAGAGTTATAATGGGGTGCCACCAATTATGACTGTCGTCACCACTTGTGGGTTGATATTATCCAACACCCTATCTGTATTGTATTTCCATGCCCAGCACTTGTTCAGAACTTGTGAGCACTTCATGAGCTACTGATTAATATAGCACCCATTCCACACCATTTCTCACAAGTAAACTGTCTGTCCTTACATTTCCAGCTTGCTTACAGTCCAACAGCTGTTGTACACACGTAACTCACATATCTTGTGAGACATGGTTGTATATACAGGCATGTCCAACTGTGATGTACCAGTGCTATTGCCTGTCTATATGATGAATATGTTGTACATGTGGCAATAGAGCAATTGTCTCATGTACACAGTCAATGCTCACCTCCCAACATACAACACTACAGCCTGTGGGAGATGCACATATGCAGCCCTGCTGGGGGTAATGCTGTCACCAACCCTGACTGCACCTGAAAATCATGTGGGGATGTGTAGCATTCGCAACACACCCCACTCATCACATAGTCTCACAAGATCTCCACCACCACAGGCCACACATACGAGTACAACTTGTGCAGTACCTCTCCATACTCTGTGTAGGCACCAAAGGCAGCACCCATCACCAAACACAACAACAATAACCTATAGCCCACAGACTCATGTGTGCCCATCACATACAGCCAATAGGGTGTTATAACATACACAACACACCTGTCATAGGTGACTCTGTAGGCAGTCACACTGATGTTCCACTCAGCAGGCTACACAAGGCGATAGTCGCTAACATCTTGCTGTTGGGTAACTGGTTCTGCAACATAACCTATGCACCCATGCCGCACCTCACCAGGTACAATTTGACTGTCATTCTCCATGTTAGTGTGACTGCCCTGAGATGCAACTTCACAGACTACGTGTGCAGGGACATGCAATAGCTCACCGGTCTTGTAGCCCTGAAGGTATGAGCCAAGCCCTGGGGAGCATTATGCATTCATCCTGACCTGATACCACTGTACAATGACTGACTGTGTCACTTCAACAGTTGCCTATGCTTCTGCTGTCATTCCACAGGCATCTGGTATCTGTCCGCTTTGACTGACATGGTCAACAAAACACGATGCTTTGGCACAGATGACCTGCACCTGTCAGCCCTGGGAGTACAGATAACATGTAAGGCTCTTGCTGCTTCTATACTGCCTGTCTTGCACAGTTTCCAATAACATTCACTACCAGAATGGGAACAGGCAAACAAAACATGGGGTCATGTGACGCAATGCTTGACATCTTCATCTCTGATGCACGCAAGCAAGGCACTCCTTATAATGGACCACTTCAGTATCTCTGCAGTGACTGGGACCTGCCTCTAGGCTCTGCAGAGCACTCTGCAATGACAGATTATACACAGACCAAACCTTTCAGTCATGTAACCTGGACCGGCACACCCACGGCTGAGGTGTTCCCATATTCCACTATGTTGTACACACATCCTGGCTAGTTACTTAGCAAGCAAGGCACTCCTTATAATGGACCACTTTAGTATCTCTCCAGTGACTGGGACCTGCCTCTAGGCTCTGCAGAGCACTCTGCAATGGCAGGTTATACACAGACCAAACCTTTCAGTCATGTAACCTGGACCGGCACACCCACGGCTGAGGTGTTCCCATATTCCACTATGTTGTACACACATCTTGGCTAGTTACTTAGCACAATGCATCAGAGGTGCTCCACATGCAACTAACTGTGGCCAGAACTGCTATACACATTGTAACAAGCTACGGATTCAACAAGATACCCCACGGTTACCAGACCTCATTTCTTGGTATACTGGACAGTAGGGCTCAGACAGGTACTACTGATGTGAGACTGACACTACCCCACACTTAACTGGGATAGCCACCAATGTACCGACACATTAGGCCAACGCTGTCCGGGATTCATAACCTCCACTCGGCTGGATCAACCCATACACACCACCTCCAAGACCAACAATATCCTTGACATGGACACTACCAACATGTGATTGGTATTCCACACCTGGGGTTATCCCCTCATTGGTGGATTCCAAACATATGCTAATCACCCTTGTTATCCACATCCTGGCACCACACCCTTCATGGCATGCACAGTACAAGAGTACTACAATGCCTACTACAGATGTCTTATGACAGCAGTAGTTAATGTCATGACACCCGTGCAGATGGACAATGTGCATACAAATGCTGAAACATACCCCAGTGCACTTACACGACTGCATGGATCATGCTATTCCACACAGAGCCATGATGGTACCCACCAGATAACGGATGCCACTCTGGGGGTCCAGTTCCATGGACATAATTTACAACAACAGGTGGAGGCTGTTGCAAAGTGGAGTACAATCCTATGGGTGGGGTAGCTCACTGGTCAGCCTCAGTAGGGCTACAGGATCCCTCATCACATAGTCCGAAACTAGCTACGTAAACATTACTGCGACACATTCCAGGGTGTACCACAAGGCATTATGGAGGTATGTCAGTAGTCAATGGCAATACCCACATCTGCTCTGACATACAACAGTTACTCAGGAACATTACAGAACTAAGTGATGTTCGCAACATGCTGGCGGATGGGTTCAATGCTAACATTACACCCTCTCACTCACTACAGGGCAACAATTCATGCAGGAATATTGCAGTGTCCCTGCGGCCACACCTACACAGTACTAACCTGCACTCTATATGGCCTGGAACACTGGCCCCATGTGACCGTCCAACATCCCAGGCTGTGATTTACACAAACCTCTGAACGACATGTCTCCCTACTTGGCCACCATATTCAGTAATAGCCTTGTATCAGACATTGTGGCCCCTGAATGGCATACAGCAACAGTTATCACACTCCACACAGGTGGCACCATAATGCACAAGGGGGACTATTGCCCTACACACCTGACTGGACTGTTCTGCAAGGCTATGGGGCACATCATCATGGAAGTCATTCACAGAGACATTGGTGGGCTCCGGTCCTTTGATGCCACCCAGGTTGGACTTGTTAGGGCCAGGGCATGGCTCCTACACCTGGTGGACTCCTTTCATACAGTTACCAGGGTAGTTGATGACGGTAAGGGGGTCCACACAGCCTACATTGTCCTCTCATTGCCTTGCAGCACCGTTTACAGACAACTGCATACAAAGCACCATGATTGATCCACCAGCTGATACTGACCCCCTCAATAAGGGTGTCACTGTGATGGATACCTGATATCAATATCATGGCCTCAAGCTGCATGACACAAGGTGCATGAACATCCCCTTTGCATTACACCATTCACCCACTGACTATCACATAGGTGGTAGTCCCCTACATACATGTCACATTGTACGTGCTCGTAGTACACACGTATGTCACACCCACTCCTTTGATAACCATATTGCCACTGTAGCGTGGATATCCTTCTACGTGGCCACACTTATCTGTACTGGGTTTGTAGCTGGAACATAGGCACCCATTGTACCTCTGAACTCCAGACGTATACACACATTCAGGGGTACAACACCTCATTTAGGGTGTACCTTACAGAACAGCTATGGCTTTACATACCACAACATTAACACGCCATGACATTTATTGAGCTCTGACGGTTGAAGTATGCGGCAGAACTACGGACACCACGTCTGTACACATTTGCATACTACATACTCAGGGGTGACCTCTGCTGAACAGACAGGGCCCATGTCCACAACAATATTCATGGATATACTCCACATAAGCGACATAAGCAAAAGCCACTGTGAGCAACATGCTCATGGATATGTGCACACACGCAACGATGAGTGGGATGTGCTTGAGGGTTACATTCCCAAACCAGACACTCACCATGCTTTGGAACATGATTCCTATGTACATCACGCAGGGACACTCAGCAGCACTGTTCATGTGATACCTCACTTGGTGGATGGGAGACACATGTACGCCAGGGATCACTGCAGTGGCTATACTGTGCAGAGGTGCAGGTAACACATGGCTCTGCTGTTCACAGACAGAACACTACCCTATAGAGGTGCCGCTGGTGTGAACACTGTAGTTGTGCTTACACATAGACTTACCAGACTGCATAGTACCCCACTATGAAAGTGTGAAGCTATTACATGTCCTTTGTGCATGGTTAATTGAGTAGCCCTTCCATTTAGATTAGCTATCATGCTATTACAGTGTCCCGTGACTACAAGCCATATGTATCCTATTATTGTATATTGTGCATGCCAATAGACGATACCTTTGGTATGCATGATATGCCTGTTATGCTGTGTAGAATATCTGACATATCTACCTACAATACTGTACATTACACATATTTTAGATAGTATCTCATAATGCAAAGCATACTTGCACAGCGGGACCACCTTCGACATGTCATTGTCGTTATATGCCCATACACATGCCTATTGTGATGGTATATCAACATATACTATCCCCTGCTATGGCACGTATTTGTTGGACATACCCTACCACTGACGGCGGGTGGTATGGAATTGTTCTGTTTAAAGCCCTCATGTAGCATCCCTTGTGGTGTCTGTGATGTTTACCTTGTGGCCCACTGCAGGACACACAATTTCTACAAGCGTTACTATGCTCAGCAAGACATCACTACATAATACCTTTTCCCACTTTATGCATTGCGGACACTTTTAATTAATACAAAACAGGCTATACATACACTAACATAATTAATACAAAACAGGCTATACATACACTTACATACCGAGTGTTCTACATACCTTGTTATCGTTCTGGACCTTTGTAACTATCTCTCTTACACTGTTTAAACAGTTCTATGGTATGAGCATATGGTTTGAATGTCTGGCAAGTCATCCTTATATACGTCGATACCTGTAACATGTGGTTTCCTGCTGCCAATTGGTGTTCCTGAGTGACTTATTACTTGCACATCAGCTGTGCAGCTACTCCATTCACCAATTACGTGGCAACAGTGGGGTATAATTGAATTCTCCACTTGGGCGTTGCCCATTTGCACTACCTTCGGGGAGACGGCCTTTATTGTGTTTTGTTGTGTGTAATTGCGACTGCTATGTGTAGAGACATGTATAGTTTGGATTCATGTCCCCCGTGGATTGTGTGTGATGGCTAGAGTATATGGTTCTACATGTGAGTGTACCTGTCATCCCAACCATCTGATAAGGGACTATTGCAAACAAAACCTGTAACATCGCCGTTTGTTCCATTATACAACGGCTACAATTTCACATGGCACCTTTAAATGTGTCTCTCACAAGGTATGTTAACGCTTCTGCAGATGTAATTGACTGACTGGATGTTTGTGCTGTAATTACAGTCTGTATTGCTATAGTTTCATGTGTGGGGGATGTAGGTGGGTGTACGTAGCATATACAGGTTTGTGGGGCTTGCATTTCTACATATTCCATATATGTGTGTGGGCTCCTTCCCTAATTAAAGAGCTATCAGTTAGTAGAGTTTTGTTACGGGATTATACATTGGGCCGTTGTTAATTGGTTTCTATATAGTATGCAGGTGAGGTTGATACTTCCATACCTCTGGAATTACAGCGATATGTAAAGGGATGTTACTAACTGACAGCTGTCCCATGTATTTCTGTCCCAGATATTTGCAGTTATTGCAGTTGTGTTGGTAACTGAACCTCTTTGGCATGGGTTGCCATCTTTTCAAATGGCCATTGTGGGACACTTGCGGGACACACATCGGTGTTTACAGGCCAACACATACCCATGGTCAGTACACAGGATAGCACATACTTTTATCCTCAATACATACTTATTGTTGTAGGACTTTGGCTACTTATCATATTGCATGTAACATTTACGTTTCTTACATACAGGCATAACTATTTAATGCAACTATTACATAATATATGGGACATAATAATGTCCTACAATTTCGGACAGTTGCCCTTTGTAATGTTTTATGTCAGGACACAACTGCCCAGGGAGGGACTGTCCCTCCTAATGTGGGACAGGTGGCAACCGTATGCCTACGGCTAGCTATAACCACACCTACCATAATGATCTACCTCCGAATTGGCACTAACAGACATACGATGCAAACACACACACACACACACATTACAGTCACATGGAAACGCACACTGCACCCTCAACACACACACATACACAGACTACGGCAATCACAAACACAGTTGAACACAGTACCTACGTGGACCGCAACACTGGCAGTGGTAACTAAATGTCCCTTCATATCGTGATAATATTAATCGCGGTTCTAGTGTTCCGGTACTGTGTTCTTTCGGTCTTTCAGCCTCGTGGTTACGCATGTCGGTATGTGACACATTCCATAGTTGGCTGTGTCCTATTTATTTGTACCTCCAAGGTTTATTGAATGTCGTTGACCTATCTATATATTTGCAGATATCGGTGAATCCGTATATATCAACATATATCTCTCTATCACCCTTTCTATCTGTATTATATCTATGTATATATATATATATATATATATATATATATATATATATATATATATATATATATATCTAACAGGGAAAGTGACAGGCCAACTACACCTTTCATTGTGTACTTGTCGGTGTATACTGTTTCCTGGACTCCGCACGTTTGTGTCTGAACCTGTCACATTACACCCCTGGCGTAGGTACATCTTGGCTACCATAGTATTAGGTGATTGTATACATGATTGCGTGTTCTACTCCTGGCAGTGGTCGTTTTACCCTTCAGAGCAGGTGCTATTAGTACAGGGGTGAATGATGCTGGTTTCACCTGTTCAGGACATCACTGACCGCGATCTGTGCGATATTCAGAGAAGCTTAGCCCTGTTTCACGCATATCCATATACTCATATTTAAACTACGCTTACCAGCACTGGGCAACGCATATTCCTGCTAACGTGTGCTAAACATGATCTGATGACCTGCATCCAACATGCATTATTCGTGCCTTCAGGATTATGTTACATCCCTTGCAGGACGTGGGACCGGGAACGTGCACGACGGTCACTGCATTTACCACTTGGCCATCTGGGATTTGTACACGTGTTATGGCATTTTGTATGTGGAGTATACTACGGCTGTTACTCCATACTGCACTCACATGGGTAACTCAGCTAGTTTATATATGGATGAGTCCAATTACTGGTATGTCCATGTGATGTTTACTGGATGTGCTCCAGCATTGGGTATGTATATCACAGTGAGCCACACACGATAATGTACTACACCTTCAAACGACCGCAGGTGGAGCATGCTGGGGTGATGAATACCTGTCATGGGTACACCCTATGCCTTGACACAACATCCATGATTACATTATGTGGAGCCCCTCATTAATGCAGCAGGGAATCCGTGCAGAGTGTGTGCAGAACAGTGCTTACACACATGTAATCCCACGATTGCCTCTGCTCCACTGAGCGACAGTTGGTTACTTGATGTTGTGGCGACAGCAGACACTGTTTGCCTCATTTGGTGTATGGCCTCTGACAATCGGACGTGTAACTACCGATGTACCTAGGAACCTATACACACAGCACCAACATATGCTGATAGGAGCATGTACTGTTCAGGTGTTGACATTCCTTGTTCCAATAGCTGTTGTGTGTACAATGTTTGAGGGCTGCCTATGTAGGATTCACACAGTAGGCCACCTATACATTACAATTTACAGGTGGTTGTGTGTGTGTGCCATCCATTTTACTGTATGTGCAGGTGGAGAGGTGTGTCAGTCCATAGGGGCCTACACTGTCAGAGTATGTGCTATACGTTCCCTCTTTGCCAAGGCATAGGTGTATTGGGCACACCTCTGTCTGCCTACTGGGGCTGGCACAGGGTGTTCGTGGTCTGAATCCCTCTGTGCCAGTGATGGCCTTGGCAATTGCGGTGGGCTATGAGGGCCTTCACCATTTTGTCCCTGCTGCAGCTGTTTCCACAGGATCATATTATGTAGCATGGCACATACTATAAAGATGTGGGCACACATGCCTGGAGAGTACTGCAAGGCTCCACCAGATGTGTCCAAGCAACGGAACCATGATTTCAGCATCCCGAACACATGTTCTGTGATGATTCTGGTTTGTGCGTGTGCCTCATTATGGCATTCTTGCATGGGTGTGTGTGCATTTCTGATGGGAGTCATCATCCACGGCTTCAGTGCATAGCCAGCATCCCCCACAAGGTGGCCATGTGGGATGTCCCCCCTGACAAATACCTGATACAGCTGCGAGGCATGCCAGATATGGGAGTCATGGTAGCTTCCAGGGCTGCCAGCACACACATCCATGATATTGCCCTGGGCATTGCACATGATCTGGCAGTTGATGGAGTGGAATCCCTTGTGGTTTATGTAGCACCTACCATGCTCACCAGGTGGTGACTTGATATGTATGTACATGCAGTCTATCACACCCAGTACCTCCGGGTAGTGTGCCACATGGTGGAAGTGATGCATATTGCTGGCCAACTCCTCCTGAGTTTGGGGGAAGTATATATGCTCATTGGCATGTGGTAACATGGCATCCAGGAACTGGTGTAGTACCCTGGATGCTGATGCCTGTGAGATCCTCATTATATCTCCAGTTGGCCTTTGAAAGGTACCTGTGGCTAGTATTCACAAGCTTACACATACATTCATGTCCACTGGGATGGGTTCCCCTCTGTTGTTTCTGGTTCTCAGGCGTGGCCGGCACAGCTCAACTATTTGCTGTAAGATGTCCATGTCCACCCTGTAACGCTCTACTATCTCCAGATCATGTAGCCCCTGGTAGGTTACCCTTGGTCAGAACACTCTTCTCCTCCTCCGGGGCCTGCGGTGGTTGTCAGCATCATCCTCCACAACACCGTCAGTCTCTAACACATGATGATGAATCACAGCTATGGCAGCTCCCAACATGTACATTTTAAAAGTTCCCCATGTGTTTACACCTATGGTGCAGTGTTTGGGAATTCACAGGTGTGTGTAGGGTGCTTTTACACTTTATAATATTGTGCTGTGAACACCGATGATGTCATAGGGTGTGTATGTACGATCGTAGCTACAGGGTATCTTATGTGTTTTACTAGATGAACTACTATTGTGGTGCCTTTGGTGTTGAATTACATTTGGCTGCCGTGGATTACCTCTTGCCCTTCCCTTTACATTTCTTCACGTTTCACCTACCATTTTCTGGCATGCATCCAGCAGCCTGCTTTCATTTGTACTTTCCTTGACCTGGCTTATCTTGCGTAATGTGTTCTATTGCCGGTCTACTGTAGGTTTGCTTTGCTCTGCTATGACAGTTCTCCTTTCTTTGCAATCCGATGCCTCCCCTATCCTGTTTTGCAGGTTTCTGCGAGCAGACTTGTCAGCTGCCATCGATTACCCGCTGTGAGTTAATAGGTGTTAATTGCTCAGTTGTACTCCAATTACCCTACTGCGGCATTTCCTTCTTTTCTTCCCCTGACCTTCCTGTTTGTGCTATGGTTCGCGGCACGTGCATCCACTTACCGGGTTTTGGGCACGTTTTCATCCCCGTACACATGCGCTTTCGGGCACCATGTGTGCTCCCAGCTAAACGATTCTATACCTACCTCCCCACCCCTGTCCTGCAGCTTTGCTTAGCAATGGCCAGGCCAGATTTGCATTGCTCCAATGTGCTTACAGCTACGGTGGCACACCCCACTGTTGATGTCATGTATACCTCTTAGCCACTCCTCGGTGTTATAGCACTGCGCCGTATGGTACATCCTTAATCTGGAAGGACGTTTGCGATTCAGTTTTGCCTGCCTCATTTGCATGGCATTGACTACTAATTCATAGTTACTGCACCAAACACTGTCACAGACCCATAGCAACCCTTGCAGCTTGGTTGTGGTGTACCATGCATACCATTGCGTATTATGGTGAAATCCTGATTTGTATTACATTGCGATTTTATGACATTTGTATATATTTTCTTTGTGTTCCAGTTTGCACACACATGCCCTGCGGTTGTACTTTGCGTTACTGTGGACATGACATTAAGTGTTGTTTTTTAGGTGTTGTGCATCTTTTCTTATGCCATTGGCTGTGTATTTGGCCATTGGCATATGTTAACTTTGTAATACATGAGTCTGGGCCGCTTACATAGCTCCAATGTTCTGTTTGGGAAAATGTAAACCGTGTTTTTTGGTTTACATTTCCGTGGGCTTACGCTACGCCTGCACCACTTGCTGAATCGCTATATACCTTCATTTGCATGGTGCGGCACTGCACATGGGGTGATTAGCATACCTAAGCTGAGGGCTGTGCAGTTCTGGCATACGCCGGTAGTGCACATGTAATTGGATCTACCTGAATCGCTCGACGGCCATATTTGGCATTATACCGCCTATGCTACGCCTGCGCCTTGCGCAAGCTTCATGAATCCTGGGGATTAGCTGGACATCACATCCACCATAAGACTGATGTACTTTCAGACTCTTCTATTCCCTCTTTGTAAGGTTATATTGTATTAAATGAATAGTTATTCTACAATGTTTAAACAATATGTCATTATTTCTTTATATTCCGTGGTTTATTACTGTAAATTAAAGCCTTCTATGTTATTTCTGTCAAGTATAAAGTTTATTGCTTTTGCTTTATGTATGAGATTTTCAAGTGTATTGAAACATTATTCCTATCATATATGTCAAGCCTCTAATAATGAAACTCTAAACATTATTGACAGCTACTAAAAACATCAAATGTTTGCTTTCAAATATATTTACTTTTAAATGTATTTAAAGGTATTTCACAATATGTGTAACATTATGATTGTTTCCCTTCTTCAGTGTGAGTTCCTTTGTTTAGCTATTGTCGCAGTGAAATTTGAGTTTATGCATATTTAAAATGTTCTGCCTTTTATTCAAATTAACCTTCTAAAGCTGCCTGTAATTCAGAGTCTCTGAACATGAACAGCTCTGTTCTCTTATTTAGGTGGAAATTCCAACTGAACTTTAGCTGTTTACCAGATAAAGCTTCATGTGTTCTAAATGAAGTAATAAATCTTAAGCTGTAGAGAGAGGTGCTTCATATCTAACTACCGAAGCAGCACCTCACATAGGGACAACCCATCAGTCGCAACAATTTCCATATCTTTCATATTGAACTTGAACATTTCATCTATGAATAGATACTACTTCAAAACCATTTAAAACTCCACAATCGCTCCACTGTTAAATACCATTAAAACACACATCCTTAGCAAATGCAATCACCCCCTCCCCCAGTCCAGCACATCATAAACCATTCTATTAAAGCAAACAGTAACATATTATCTAAAATCTATGCACTAGGAAGGCAGGTAGCTCTTGGGTTTTGCTATTAGTTTTAGTGAAACAGCTTGTCTAATGTTACTGTAGTTGATGATTACATTGAATTGCTTCCACACTTAAGTGAAAATGTTTATCTGTAATTTCTTTTAGGATGCCATTTAGATAGCAGTTTTAATTTAAAACTGTCAATGTCTTTTCCTGTTTATAACAAGAAAGGATGATATGCCATTTATAGTGTGTGTTTCCCTTTAGTAGGTAAGTGCAGTTTACATGAATTAAACAACTTTAAATTCAGCTATGTGTTATATTGCAGCTATTTTCTGCTTCAGATATAAAGTATACATTAGTTCCTGAGTAAGCAATTTTGTATGCAATCCTTCAGATCATATACTAGTATAAATGCTGTATGCTTTATTTAAGGGAAACTAATAATGTTTTGTTATGATTTATTAAAAATGATTCTTAATTATCTGTAAATTAGACAAGCATAAGACAGAAATAAGGAATTCAGTTACCTTACATTAGTAGGCTGCTTGTTGATTTCCTGTTTCCTATTTATGTTATAATTGAGCATGTTGACATTTCATGTTTTCCTGGTAAAGGTATGTAAAGAAGTAAAACTAAGTTTGTTTACATAAAAAGAAAAACATCTTCACATATTGTTATTTCCTTTGTGAATAAAGAAAGGGAAAAAGGAAAGCTCTTTATTTCCCCTTACTTTCTTCTTTTTCTCATTTGTCTTATTTCCATTTGTCTCCATTTGTCTTTTTTAAGGATATAATGGACCAGTCCATATCCTCTGCTTGTTCAAAACTTTGTTAGTTTGTAGATATGACAATGCAAGGTGAAGATACTCAAAGAATTTAATCCCATTAGAAGGGAAAATCTTCAGCCTGACTGGGAACAGTAAATGTACTTTTATCTGCTTTTTCTTAAGTTCGCTTATAAGGGGAAGGAATTGTTTTCTTTTAGATATCAATATTGCTGAACAGTCATTATCAAAATTAATATTTGCTTCTGATTTAAGTGGTGACTTAGCCCAGGTAGTTTTGACTACCAGTTCTTTATCTTGAGATGAAATAAATTTAACCACAATGGACCTTGGTGAAGTACTGGGCTTTGATATAGGATTAAGCAGAGATCTGTGTGCTGTCTCTATACCAAATGAGAGAGATTCATGCAAATCTAAAGTTTTAGGGAACAAGGTAGACAAGAAATTAACCATATTGTTACTTTCTGTTCCTTCTGGTAGACCAAAAATATGAATGTTGTTCCTACAGGATCTGTTTTCAAGATCATCTATTTTGGCTAGTAAAGAGTTGTTCTATTTTAACAGGAATTCATTATTGTTCTCCCTTCACTTAGTCTTTCTTCTATATAATTTAAGGTGTCTTCAATGCCAGAAATCTGGTTTCTCTGTAACTGCAGCACTTCATTAATTTGCTCCATTTGTTTGGAACAGTTTTTCTGAAAGTCATCTATTTTGGTGCCCAATCTATTTTCAAAGACAATTCTTGAATATTAGTCAGTAATGACTGAAGCTCTTTTTTGAACACAGAGTCTTGAGCTTCTGCATTTGTATTACTCATGGTGCTACAGGATACAGTGAAGAAATTTTCTCTTGCAGATTGTGTCAGGAAAATAGACGAAGTTTAAGAAATTGTTGATATACTCCTTTAGGACACCAAAGTTTATTGTAATTCACTTAATTGAGTTGTTTAGGATTATTTAGAAATAAAATTTCCTGTCAGAAATATATGTAGTAGCAAAACATAAGAAAAGTGTTGCTTTCATAGTCTCATCCTGGACACACCCCTCTGAAATTCATTACTGAATGCCAGTAATGCAATCTGTGACATATGAACCTGACCACAAATGCAGCTTTGGCGTTCATTTCTAATCCTGATACTACACTATGACCTATAAACCTGGCCATAAATGCAGCATCAGCATGCATTTCTGAATGCTGGTACTACACTCTGTGACACATGAATCTGGCCACAAATGCAGCATTGGCATTCATTTCTTGAATGCTGGTACTACAATATGACACACAAACCTGGCCACAAATGCAGCATTGGAATTCATTTCTGATACTACACTCTGTGACACATGAACTTGGCCAAAATACAGCACTAACATTCATTTCTGAACTGCACTACCATCTGATCAGTATCTAAAGATTGTGCACCCTAACATCTTGTACCCGTGGTGGCTGCCCCTGTCTACCTGCCCTAGCTACACCTCTGTCCTGAGATGCTGGAGTTATTAAACTCTAAGTAGATGATGTTTGATGGTGGCAAGTTTAGCCCACAGGACTAAGGTTATCTATTACAAACACGCTTCACCCTATAGTCCTGGGTTTCATTTTCTCTTCATATCAACAAATTCATTTTGAGTGTGAATTGTGTCACCCTTTTAAAGAGCCTATAATAAGCTGGGTTATTATTAGTGAGCTATAACTATAACTCTTTGTAGTAATGCAGCTTTTCCTGACCCATGTATTACATAGTCAGATAAAACGCTAAGTACAGCTTTGCTTCTTTGTTTTGACATCTGTAATACAGTGAGTAGTCACAACAAAAAAGCAAGAAGTGCAAAGATGTTTAAAAACCTCTTAAAAACTTCATCTGACTGAATGAAGTGTGTAACAGTTTTTTTGAACCTGTATTTGTTTCCCACCACTCTTCTGTGGTAGCCACTAATTGTTGTTAAGGCAGCAGAGATTAACAGTGGTGAGGTATGTTTAACAAAAGGTTGTTAACCACTGTTCTACCTTCAAAAAGTTAGTTAACAAACCTGCCCTGTCCCTGATTTTGAAGCATAATTGAGACATTCCACATGCTACAAAGTTATGATTTTTTAAAAATTCTTTTTATTTGGTTTTAAAACAATAAATAAACACATCAATTATAAAACAAACAAATAGCTATTTACATAGGTCCACAGCTGATCAATACATCAAAGGTTTATATATCAACAACAATTAATCTGTTTTAAACAAGTATTTAAGTTTAAGCCAAGATTTATATGGATGTGTAATATTAGAAGTTCTCATTTTTGTAGTATGTAATTCACTACTGCAAACTATTTTTGCCATGCTAATAAATTCAACTCTAGAGGGGGTAACTTTACTTTTCCTATTTTTAGTAATTACTTTTCTGAATATTGCAAGAATAGACAAAAGAAGAGACATCTGAGTTTCTGGAATTATCTCAGGAATCAGATCATTAAATAAAACTAAAGATTTAGAAATATTACATCTATCTGACCATATACCTTGAATGAAATTATTAATTTCTTTCCAAAAAGGGGAGATGACTTCACATTCATATAACATATGCATCCAATCAGCTGTTATTTCAGAATCACATCTCCAGCATCATTCAATTTGATTTATATATAATTGTAATTTTTTTAGGCATGACAAAAACTCTGTGTAAGAATTTCCAAGTAAAATTTTTTCAATATAATTAAGACATAGTTTTATCTGTAGATGTTAATATTATCATCTTGCATTCTTCAGATAAGTCTTCTTTATTAGTTTCTGAGGAGTACTTCCAATAAGAATTGTCTAAATATGTGAAATCTTACTTAGGAATTTAATACATTTGTGGCAAATATGATTTATTTTGTTATTGATATTTATTAATAAATTCCAATAATGTGGGGAATTGTTTCATATCTAGGTTAAATATCTTATTAATCTCTGTGTTCACAAAGTCTCTAAATATTTGGAAAATTAACCAATTCTCAGAATATTGATTGCATTTGGACCTTAAATTTTCAACAGTATATATATATATATATATATATATATATATATATACATACACACATACATACATATATATGTCTATGTATATATATATATATATATATATATATATATATATATATATATATAGAAGTACCATTTAAGAATTGGTGCCAATAAATTAACTTTGTTGTTTTGTTACTAGCATTTTGTTGAAGTTATGGGTTTCTTAGCAGTCATTTGTATATACAATTAGAAACATAGAAAATATTAAGTCTTTAATGCAATGGTTAGAATATGTGAACTTTTGGAAAGAGAAAATAATGTTATTTAAATAGGGAATTTGAGAATAGGGTATAATTCCATTTATGCAAAAATCTTTTAATAACCAGATAAAACTATTAGGAACTATTTGTTTATGGCTGGTGTGATAATAATATTTCTTGATGTATTTGTTTCCATGAATTTATCCACAACGCTATAACTTTTACAATTGTTAAAGTAGCACATAATTGAATATCAGGGAATCCTATTCCACCATTATCCCAACCTTTTCTGTGCCAAGAAAGGAAACTCTTGGTTTATTAGGATGCCAAAAAGATTAACTAGAATACTATGTATCTTCTTCATTAATTTTTTTCTTTTTTGTGGAGATAGTAGTAAAGATTGTAAGTCAAACAGTATTTCATGGAGAATTATTATCTTTATAAGCATTAATCATTTTTCCATGGCAAAGAAAAATTTGTTCCAATTTGTAACAAACTTAAAATTTTATCAACAACCTGTTGAAAGAAGTCTAAATCTCAAAATGCACTCGCTCAAGTCACTCCTTAAACTGGAGAACATCGACATCTGTGCAGTAACAGAGACCTGGTTCAAGGGTCCTCAGAGCACCCCTGCGCTACCAGGCTACAATGCATATCACACATTTCGGCCCCTAAATCTGGACCAAAGCTCTAAAGGATGTGTTAACTGAAGCTCCAAAGGCGGAGGTGTATCCATTTTCATAAAAGACACACACACACCTCCAGACTAGTTGCCTAACATAATGCATCAGAGATACTTCAGGTACAACTAACACTGAATAAAACTGCAGTCCATGTTGCAGCCTGCTATAGATCCAACACAATGTCCCAAGACTCCCACTCTACATTCTTGAACACTCTGGAAAACATCAAGGTTCAACCTAGTACCCTTATACTGGGAGACTTTAATTACCTCTCCATTAGCTGGGACAACTACTCCTGTTCAAACTCATTTGCCTAATGTTTTGTGGAATTCATTAATTCCAACACCCTGGACCAACTCATCCTCACCCCCACCAGCGGTAAAAACATTCTCAACCTGGTCATTACAAACATGGGGGGCTGTAGCTCTACACCAGTAATCAACCCCTCCCTGGTTACATCTGACCACAAGTTAATCACCATCGATATCCAAATCCCACCCCCTACCCCCCAAAAAGGAAACCACAGTGAAGAGTTCTCCAAAGCTAATTTTGAGCTTCTAAAGATGGAAGTGGTAAGCTTCACGACATCCATGGATTTGTTGAATGGGAGTATGGCTGCTGAATCATACACCAATAAGCACTGTGTGAGCATTTACACATGTGCATAGATCGGGCCATACCAAACAATACTAAGACGCTGTCCTCCAAAAAAAAGAAAGTCAATCTGGTGGACCCCTGCCATCAACAAACTCTACAACAGAAGGAAAAAACTGTTGCAGAAAAGGGCAAAGTCCCAGGACTGGAAAAATTCCCTTGTAAATCTCAGCAAAAAACTGAGATCCTTCATCAAATCCACTAAAGCTAGTTATGAAAACAAAATTGCTACAGATAATAAGGACAACCACAAGGCATTCTTTAGTTATGTCAAGAATCTGCATAACAATGTGCAGATTTGCTCAGAGCTACTGCACAATGGCACCACTTATATTGAACCAACTGATACTGCCAATATCTTGGCAGACAGGTTAAGTTCAAACTTCACCCCTTTGTCACCCCTAAATGGCCCATCCCAATACCCGAGGAATGCCAAATCCCTATTATTACAACTGCACAAGTAGAAACTGCACTGACCAAAGACAAGAATACAGCTTCCATGGGGCCAGATAATATACCTGGATGTGTCCTACATGATTTACAAAAGGAACTGGCACCACACCTGAGTGCCCTATTCAACTACAGCCTCACTTCAGGCTTTGTTCCCACTGAATGGTGCACCTCTACAGTCATCCCACTCCACAAAGGGGGAGCGACTACTGACCCTGGTAACTTCTGCCCCATCAGCCTAATGAGTCTGATCTGTAAGGCTATGGAGTGCATCATTATGGATCTTATAAACAGGAATATAGGGAACCTTCAAACACTGGACCCCATGTCATTTGAGTTCATGAAGAGCAATCATGTCTGCTCAGTCTGATAGACTTCTTTGAATCTGTCACCAGAGCAGTGAATGAAAGCAAGGCTGTCCACACAGCCTACCTCGATCTAGCCAAAGCCTTCAACACCATCCCCCACTCTGGAATCATTGATAGACTCATTAATCTGGGCATTAACCCATACATCACAAGATGGGTCACCAACTGTCTCTCTGACAGAGCCCACACGGTGAAAGTAGCAGACTCCAAATCTGACTACTGGGCAGTTACAAGTGGAGTCCCACTGGGATCGGTTCTGGGTCCTCTCCTGTTTAGCATCTACTTCTCAGAAGTTCAAGCCAACACAAAGGGACTCTGGTTAACCAGATTCATGGATGACTGCAAACTGGGAGCTATTATTGATTCTCAAGCTGATATAGACATCCTACAAAAAGGCCTCATGGAGACCAACGACTGGTGCCAGAACCATGGCCTTAGCCTCAACGCTAAAAAGTGCATCATCATTCCTTTTGGGAAAAACATTGTGCCTACAAACTACCATATTGATGGTAACCCACTTAACTCTGAAGGTGTGATAAGAGACCTAGGGACACAGGTAAATAGCAACCTCTCCTTCAACAACCATGTTGCCACCATCATTAGAAAGTCATTCAACATGGCACATCTCATTACAAAAGAGTTCTCATCCAGGAAGAAGGAAGTCATAATCCCACTCTACTCATCCCTCATTAGACCCATTATAGTGTACAATGCCCCATTTGGCATGTACCTCAATAGACAACTCCAACAGCTGGAGAGGCCACAAAAGTTCCTCACAAAGAGGATCTCAGAACTCAAACACGTGCCTTATACAGAAAGACTCAAAAAACTCCAGCTTTACTCCATCTCATATCGCCTACTTAGAGGCAATCTCTGCTTGACATACAAAACCATGTCTGACCCAGTATTGCTATACATGCGTCATCTAAAAAAGTCACAATCCCTCCATGCAGCATGCTCCAAAGACCTCAACCTCATCACCACATTAAATAGAACCTACTGGAGGGACACGTTCCTAACCCAGAGACTTCCCATACTCTGGAATAAACTCCCCATTCACATCAAGCAGAACACCTCACTAGCTCTCTTCAAGAAAAATCTTGACAAGTAGATGGGTAATAGGAAATTCAACCCGGGGATCACTTCAATAGCCTTGTTTGATAGGGGCACAAGGAACTAACATCTGGCAGCCAGATTACTGGGAATATTCTTGGGCTAGGTTTGCATTGGCTCCAGGGCCATTAGCCTAGTACTAACCTATGAACCTATGTATCGTTTTTTCCTATTAGACATAATGGTTATAGGTTCATAGGTTCATAGGTTCATACTAGGCTATCTGCCCGAGGGCATTTACAAGCCTAGCCCATCGTTTTGTGGCTTACGCCACCCCTTTAGTATGGGGAACTATACCCATTATTTTGCTGTGCCTCTGTCGAGCAGTGACACTGAGGTAATCCCTGGGGTATATCTGCGATCTCCCATCCATTGGTCAAGATTTCTCTTGAACAAGGCCAGCGAGGTGCTCTGCCTCACATGTACCGGGATTTTGTTCCACAGCATAGGGAGTCTTTGGGTGATGAATCTATCCCTCCAGCACGTCCTATTAATAGCCGTGTCAAGGTTTAAGTCTCCCGCCTTGTGGCTCTGATGGATCTAGATTTTTGAGGTGAAGCATATTCATCAAATCTGGGTTTGACATGGCCTTGTATGTTAGGCAAAGGTCACCTCTGAGCAAGCGGTAAGTGACTGAATAGAGCTGGAGTTCTTTCAGTCGGGCAGCATAGGACAGATTTTGAGACCCTTTATCCTTTTGGTGAGGAACTTTTGTGGCCTCTCCAGCTGCTGCAAGTGTCGGGTCAGATACATTCGAATGGGGCATTGTACTCAATCATTGGTCTGATGAGTGATGAGTAAAGGGAGACTATGACCTCCCTTGATCTAGATGAGAATCCCTTCATGATAAGGTGGGCAATTTAGAAGGTCTTCCTAACTACTTTAGCTACATGGGTGTCGAATGACAGACTACTATCAACCTGGGTCCCCAGGTCCCTGATAACTTCTTCTGTGCCCAGTGGATTGCCACCTATTTGGTAGCTAGGGGTAACCTTGTTTTTCCCGAAGGGTATGACTATGCATTTTTTGGCATTTAACTTTAGGCCGTGGCTCTGGCACCAGTTATCCGCTTCTGTGAGACCCTTCTGAAGGATATCTGTGTCAGATGTGTTTTCTACTATGGCCCAGTTTGCAGTCATCTGCAAACTTTGTCAGCCATAACCCTCCTGTGTTTGCTTGTACTTCAAAAAGTAGATGCCAAACAAGAGTGGGCCCAGGACTGAGCCCTGTGGGACACCACTTGTGACAGGCTTTGAGTCTGACATGGCGCCAGCAGCTCTGACCCTGTGGGTTCTGTCACTCAGCCAGTTTGCAACCCATCTTGTGATGTATGGGTTGACATTTAAGCTGATGAGTTTTTCAATGATACCCGAATGGGGTATTGTATCGAAGGCCTTAGCCAGATCGAGGTAGGCTGTATGGACTGCCTTTCCCTCATCAATGGCTTTGGTGACTGTTTCAAAAAGTCAACCAAGTTTAAAAGGCATGATCTGCCTTTGACAAAGCCAAACTGGGTTGGATCCAAAGTCTGCAAATTCCCTATGTCTTTATTTATGAGGTCCATTATGATCCTCTCCATGGCTTTGCAGATAAGGCTTGTCAAGCTAATGGGCCGGTAATTTCCAGGGTCGGTGGAGGCACCGCCTTTGTGAAGTGGTACCACAGTTGCAGTGCGCCACTCCTGGGTACGATCCAGAGGTAAGACTTTGATTAAACAGCTGTCCTAGCTGTGGGTTTAATTCCTCATTGAGTTCATGGAGCACACAGCCGGGGACACCATCAGGTCCCATGGATGCTGTGTTTTTGCTTTGGAGAGAGCAGTTCTCACTTGGGCTGGAGATGTTTGGGGGCTGCACTCATTTGGTATAGATATCTCTCCTTTTGGGGGGGAGGGGGGAGCAGTTTGCACTGAACCTGTCAGCCAGTATGTTGGCAATGTCTGTAGGATCAGTAATCTTCACATCATTTTGAACAAGCTCTGAGCATATCTGGGAGTTTCCTCCCAGGTTTCTAACATAGCTAAAGAAGGCCTTATGATTGTCTTTTGAGTCTTTAGCTATTTTTCTCTCGAAATTTGCTTTGGATGATTTTATGAGAGCTCTTAGTTTTTTACTTATAGTGATCAAGGGTGTCTTACCTTTTAAGGATTTTGCTCTATCTTGTAGTAGCTTCCTCCTTTTGTTGTAGAGTTTGTTTATGGCTGGGGTCCACCAGACTGGACGCTTGCCTTTGGTACAAAGAGTCTTTGTTTTGCTTGGGATTGCCTTATCCATGCAGTCCTGCAGGTGCTGGTAGAAGGCATTTGTAAGTGATTCAGCGGCTTGAGTATTGTTTTCCGCCGGCCCGGGGGCCTTAAAGGAGACCACACTAGTCTTTAAAAGTGTGAAGTCGGCTTTTGAGAAGTTCTTTACTGTGGTCTTTTTTATTTCAGGTGGGGGTGGGATGAGGACCTCCAGCGAGATTAGTTTGTGGTCTGATCTCACCAGTGAGGGGTACACCTCCAGTGTTGAACATTGTGCTCCCATGTTCGTGATGATGAGATCAAGTATGTTATCTCCTCTTGTGGGGATGGTGACTAGTTGTTCCATGGCATTTGAGTTTATGAATTCCAGGAACTTTTGGGCTAGGTGTTTGGGCTTGAGTAGTGTTCCCAGTCTATATTAGGGTAATTGAAGTCACCTAGTATGATGGTGTTTGGTGATACATTTATCCCCTCTAGTGTTTTCAGGAAGGCCATGTGAGGTTCCTGAGTTTGTGAGGGTGGCCTGTAACATGCTACAATTTGCAGAGCAGTCTTGCCTATGGTTAATTGCACCTGGATGGTCTCCGATGCATCGTGCGTTGCCACCAGTCTTGAGGTGTGGGTGTCCTTGATGAATATGGATACCCCGCTCCTTTCTTGGTATTGTCCAGATTTTGGGGTCGGAACGCATGATATGAGGTAAAACCTGATAGCTGGGATGCTCTCAGGAGCCTTGAACCAGGTTTCTGTCACAGCACAGACATCGATGTTCTCCATACTGAGAAGGGCCTCGAGTGCGTGCATTTTGAGATTTAGACTTCTGGCATTGAGCAGCATTACCCTTAGTTTTTCCTTTTTGTGTTCTAGGGTGGTAGGTTTAGAATTTGAGCCTTGCCTAAAAAAGGCACTATGGGGTGGCAAGAGCCTTTGCCAATATCCGGAATCCCAGGGGTGACAGGTGCAAGCCGCCCTTGCAGCAGCGTGGCTTGTCCAGCATGTCATCCCAGGCAGACAGACACTGGATCCCCTTTGAATGACACCAGTGTTTAAGCCAATTGTTAAAGCTGATCATCTTATCTCTGTATTGTGGCATCATTCTTGGTGAAGGTAGGATACTGCTCAAGGTCAGGGTCATACCTGTCTGGGCTACATAATCAGAGAGCTCCTCAATGTCTCTTTTCATGTAGTCCAAGGAGGTACGTCTCAGGTCGTTTACACCAGCGTGGACAATGACTGAATCATATTTGTACCTGCTGTTGAGAGACCTGAGTGCTTGCGTTATGTGGCGGATTCTAGCGCCCGACAGGCAGCTTACTGTGACCTTCTCCTTACTCAGTCTGGTGAGCGGGACGTCAGTGTGTCTGACTATGGAGTCACCAATGACTAGTGTGTCTGGCATTGTGTTTGGCCTTAAGGGCTGTGACTGTTTGACACTCTGACTGTGAGGTCTATGTGTTGCAGGTGATGTGTTCTGAGGTGGCGGTTGTTTGGGTGTCTGCTTTGGTGGCCTCTGCTGTTTTGGTAGATTTTTGATCAGAGCCTCCGAGTATGTCTTTGTGTGTTTATGTGTATGATTTGAGGTTGTAATGGTAATATGTGAGACTGGGTCTATAGTGTGTGTGGTAACCTTCTCCTCCTGACTGGTCTTGCCAGTCCTATGTTGAGAGAGCTCATCCTCCAGTTTGGCCGTATAGTTGCATCTCTCGCATGTATTTGTGTTTTGTGGGAGGAGGAGAGGGTTGTCTGTGTACATGAGGCAATTGTAACATTGCCTCAATATTCCCAGGTTCACCAGCTGAGCAGGAGAGGACACTAGCAACTGATCCCTCGACATGCTAGAAGGAATAGACAAAAAACTTTAAAAAAGATTCCGGGGGATGTGGGTGACTGAGAAATGGGGGGTTGCCTTTTTGGGGTACTATCTATGACAAGAGTGCCGTATCAAGGTAATAAGTACTGTAGGAGCAAGTGCTACGTTTAACAGATAGAGAATAGTCTACTTGGAGTCAAGTAGAGATGATTTTTTAATTATAGGATACGCTGATTAGATCAGTAGTATAGTTCGAGGAAGGTAGTTTTAAGGGAACATTTGAAGAGTGGACTTTAGGTAGCCCGAATAGTTTAAACCTGCTTAACCGACCTGCTTAACCAAGGTATTTCATTTGATTGTTATTATAATTGAAGATAGAACATTTTTGTATGTTTTTTAATTATATATTAATTAATAATGTACTTGTTTTATTATGATTAAATCTTAAGTTCAACATTTCTTCAAACTGATTCATAGAACTAACTGTATGTTCTAATGAATTTTCTGTATTTCCTAGTGCTAGTAAAATATCATCAGCAAAGACCTGAATCTTTAGTTTGAAATCTTCTTTTATTTTGATACCATTAATGTTCTTATTGTATCTTATACTATTAACAAATGGTTCTATAGTTAATGTAAAAAGTGAAAGTGATAACGGACAGCATTGTTCTATGCCTTTTTTGTAATTTAAATGAATTAGAAAGAAAATACACATTTTAACATAAGCACAAGACTTTTTGTATAACTTAGAAATTTATGCAATTAGCTCAGGTGAGAAATTATACACTGCGTTTAAAACAGGTATGACCAATTAACTGAGTCCAAAGCTTTATATAAGACTAATGATAGAAAGTTATTTTTTTATTTTTATTTGCATAGTCTATTAATGTATGCATTTTAATTATATTATCCTGTACTTGTCTATTTAAAATCAACACAGTTTGATCATTGTTAAGTAGTTTAAGTGTAAGTAAATTAATTCTGTTAGCTAACATGGACATGAAAATCTTATAGTCTACATTTAAAAGTGAAAAGGATCTGTATGATGAGCACTTTGTAGGAACCTTATCATGTTTTAAAATAGGTGATATAAAAGAATATTTCCATGATGGGAGACTTCAGCAGTTGTTTTTATTTCTCTATAGATCTTATCTAGTATTTTTAACTGTATCATCTGGTAGTATTTTATATAGTTCTGGTATAAAGCCATCTAAGCTGAGCGCCTTATTATTTTTTAACTTTTTTCACTAGATCTTTTATTCCTGTTAAAGTGATAGGTTTATCAATTTTTTTGTTCAATTGTTATTTTATTATTATTTATCTTAGAAAAGTTTCCTCTATATTGTCATTATCTAGGTTATTTGTATTATTATTTATATTTTCATAAAATATTTTAAAGTCCTCAAGAATAGCTTTAATATCTGTTCTTCTTTATTTTTATTATTTATATGTATTATAACTTCTTTGATATGATTTAGTTTATTCATTTTCTTTGATCTAAGAGCAAGTTTCTGCAAGCTTATAGAGTTTACTTAATATGCCTGAAGTTTATTGAAACTTTATTATTTAGAATGTCAACATACTTTGTATTGTTTTAAAGTTTAGACTGACCGATAATGTCATTTGGTTTTAGATTTAACTTTAGTGTGTCTATTTTGGCCTTTAGTGTATTCAATACTTTGTCCCATTCTCATGTTTTACTAATATACCAGCTTGTAACTTTTTCATTTAAGTAAGCCTTTATTGAATCCCACAGAACAATGGAAGATGCTTCACCATTCATGTTTATTTCTAGAAAATTTTTGATCTCTTTAAAATACCAAGCCTTGAATCCTTTTATTTCAATAATGTACACTGGTAATGTCCTTTGATGTATTAAATTGTCAGCTTTTAAAATAATATTAAAGATTATAGCATTATGGTCTGATAATGAGCATGAAACTATTGAAACTTCTCTGATATATGATAACAGATTGATACAAAAAATGTTATCAATATATGTTTGTGTTCAATATCAATATGAATAATGGGAAAATTGAAGTGAGTTTGTTTTCATTAGCTCAAATATATACTTTAAATTCATTAGATTTACAAAATTTGTTATGTTTCTGGCTGAACATGTGATTCTCAGCTTTCTATCTGCAGTGGAATTTTTGTCTGATAAAATGCAATTAAAATCACCTGCCATTATGACTTCACCTTTTATGTAATAGGCTATAGTGTCTACATAATTTTTTGCATCTTTAGTGCCAACCCCTGGAATCTAATAAGAGTTCACCAATGTGCATAGTTTTCTGTTCCACTTAGTTATAACAATGCTTAACATACAATTTTTATCAACAAAGGTATCTTTTTTAAAGATGAGTTGGAAAGTGATTTGTATGCCCTTTCAATGCCAAAGGAAATAGCTTCAGGCAGGTTCAACGTTTTAGGCAGCCAGGTATTAAGGAATTTAATCGTACTGTCTCCCTCTTCTTTTTCAGGAATCCCATAAATCCTGATGTTATTTCTTCTAGATCTGTTCTCTAAGTCTTTTATTTTTTCCTGAAATAAATTGTTTTGTTTCAGAAGAAATTCAGTGTTATTCTCATTTTCAAGTAATCTTCCATCAAAATCAGACATTGCCTCTCCTATACTCAATATTTGTGATGATTGTTGTTTAAGAAATTCACTCAGCACCTCAACTTGTTTTTTATATGTTTCTTTAAAATTGTTCATTTTGCTTTTTAATTTATCAGTCTTTGCAGATAACTCATTGGTGTTACTTAGTTTAGCTCTGTATGTCTTTGTTTTCACAGTACTGTCCTGTACACTGGGCTTAGTGTGTCTCATTCTGAGACAATTATTTCTTTTAAGGTTTTGTAGTAAATCTTTCAGCAGATGTTTAACTATAAATCCATCAAATTTTGAAATATTCTCTTTCAGTTTTTTAGTAAAAATCCTATCAGAGATATTAAAATGAAGCAGAGCTAAAAAAGTGCCATTAACTGCTCACCATCTTGCACACGCTGCTGTTATGAATTTTTGATAACACAAAAGATCATAAAAAGGTTACCTTTTTGCAGGTTTCTGAGTATAACCACCACACTCCATGCATTGCTTGTTAATTTGCTAGGATTGTTTGATAATATTTCCCAGCATTGCATTATACAACAAAAACAAGTACTGCAGCTTGAAAAAATCATGGTTCTTCATATGAGATTTAATGTACCTGCTCTAATTCAGGCAAGTTCATTCTTATGGAATGTCTGGAATAATGCATTTGATTCTGGAATGATAGTACTTCTATCTGATAGGCAACTAAATAGAATACATCTGTCAGAAGCCCACAACAGACAATTAGATTACTGGAAACAGTCCGATTTACTGCACCCGTTGATCCCTCTTTCTTTTTTAGAAAAGATCATTAGTCTGTTCATGCAATTTGTAATTTTCATTGTGTTCAGGTGTATTTGGAATTATGCAGACTGGGTCTGAAGGTTTGTTTCTTTTGAAGGCTCGTGTGATCCACAATTATTATTATTACTAGTATTATTACTTTACTTACATGAGCTTTCTTGTATAATGGTCTGAATAATCATCCACCATTTTTAGCAGTAAGTAACAAGACAGTGGGGAGGAAATGAGTGTGATGTCCTCCCATGAAAGTGCAAGTTGAAGACAGGTAAAAAACAATTTTAAATGAATCTGCTTCTTTTCAATAATAATGTACTAAACATATTATGTCACTCTTTCAGGTCTAAATACAGAGATAGGTGCCAATTACAGAGGCAATTCCTAATTGTCTCACACTTCAGTCCAAGCCATAACAATAAAATAAACTGGACAGAGTATTAAAGTATAAATGTAAATAGTCTTATGAAGAGCATGGTAGAAGCATTCTTGAATGAGAGGACAATGTAACATGCTGGATGCTCTCTACCACCACCTGATGAAAGCTAAAAGCCATGTCTGTCTTCTACATGTACTACTGCAAGGATTTAGAAAGATTATCTAAAGGCCTGAGACAATTATAAGGTGCTACAGTATATGTAGATAGTCTAGAAACTATTCTTGCAATGGAGAAGTCAGACTGGGTAGTTATGCCTGCAGGATTCACAATTATTTATCAAAACCTGTTTGTCTGATGGACAAAACAACCCCCACCCTCACTAACTTATATATACCAACTCCATGATCACACAACACTGGAGAAAGGACATATTCACTGAAAGTGGTTTTCAGCAGTAAAGCTGTCACAGACAGTTGGAAAACAGTGACCATCAAAAACACAGGTTCCTGACTCACAAAGGAGCAAACTATAGTGCAAGGTAAATATATTCAAATAGATCCTCACAAGATTGAACCCAACCACAAACAGGCAAATAGATTCAGACAAATAAAATCAATACAGAGCAAGTAAAAAACAGTAGAGGCCCCCCAAAAAACTGCACCAAGCAGCAAGCTAAACATTAAAACATCTCTGACAAAAAATAAGATAGGTAAGCCAAGACAATAGGAAAGAAAATCAAAAGATGACACATATGTACCAGTCACAAAACAAACATCAAGTGAAGAGAAATAATTAGGAAAAAAATTACCTAGAAAAGCATCAAAATGTATACAAGAAATAATCAGGAAGATAATTTCTGTCACTTGTCTTTTATATCTGAATAAGATGAAGAGGCTTAGGTGTTCACTTAAGTAGTTTATTACATACAAACACATCAGGATGGATGGCAGGAACATTAAACTTAAATGAACTGACTACTACACACGTGTGCTTTCACTCTGGCTGCTCACTCAAATTGGCACTCTTACTTGCACATGCTCAGTACTTATATGCATGTGCCCACTGACTGGAATGCTTCTTAAAGGTATATCACACACTCTGATCTCCATCCTCCCTCTTTACTGAGCTGTCTCACATTGACAATGACATTTGAATAGGGATGATTTATACAGACAATAATAAACAAAATAAGTCTTGTTCAGGTTGCAATGTATCTGGAACTAGGTCTGGACATGCAACCTGATCTCATAATGTAATAGTTAGGACTGGGTTTAGCAACAGAAACAGTCACTGGGGAATGTTCTGCTTTAGGACTCTCAAGGATATTCTCAGGAACAGGGATTGCTGATGGAATGTCCTCTGGAACAGGAACACTGGACAAGTCACTCTGAGAATTAGTCTTTATTACAGGCAAGATGCTGTAACACTGGCTCCAGACATCTTTGAAATAACTGTACCTTGCAAAATAACTGCACTGTAATACTGTTCACACTTGCCAACACTTTGCACATGTTGAATACTTCAAATATCTTAGTTAATGTGAAAAAGTAGTATATAGCAAAAATGTGGTTGTTTTCCCTTTTATATACATTTTATGCCATTCGGACATTGTTTCAAATATTTTCAAAATTATATCGAATATTTTTATCAATATGTCACAGTTTCAGACATTTCATTTAATTAGAAATTCATTTTGAGCGTTCTGAGTGCTTTGTTTTATATTCATTGCGAGAAAAATCATTTAAGTGAGTTTTAGTACCTGGAAATCATTTATGACCTGTTTGTGAGTCGTTTGAACAGTAGGGATGATCCACTCCTGTATATTCCTCCATTTCTAACTGCTTGCCTTATGGTTCTGACTTTGTATCTCATTCTGACCCCATGCCCATGTCACTCATCTTGTATATCTGAATAAGATGAAGAGGCTGTTCTGTTACATACAAACACATCAGGATGGATGGCAGGAACATTAAACTTAAACAAACTAACTAACTGACTACTACACACATGCATGCTTTCACTCTGGTTGCTGACACAAAATGGCAGTCTTGCTTGCACATGCTCAGTACTTATATGCACGTGCCCACTGATTGGAGTGCTTCTTAAAGGTATATCACACACTCTGCTCTTCAATTACATTTCCGCTGGAGAACAAACCAGACATGAGAGTAACAGCACAAAAATATTATTATTAAAAAATGTGTGCCCCTGATAGGGTGACATAACTGTTGCATGCACTGAAAAGGTTATCCACTACAGACCTCCAAAATCCAAAAAGAATTACATATATAATATTCTTAAAAAGCACAGCCAATGTCTAAGGATAAGCATGTCCTAATTCTGACAGTATATGATCAAAAATAATAGAAAACATATTGTTCTTACAGTTTCAAAAGCTTGGTAAGTAAAGTAATAGATACAATTTTTCTGCTATTAATAGATAAAATGCCAAGTTTGAGAAGATAAAAATAAATGCCATAAAAACAGTGCTCCCTTAATGTAACAGTCTACATCAAACATACAGGTAAAAGACAGCTGTATACAAAGGACAAGTTACACATAAAGTTGGCTGAAGCAAATATCATAACAGCAAAAAGTGAAAACCTCATTCAATGCCATTAGACAGCATGTGGAAAGAAGAGCATGAAGAGGATTTAAATTCATTCTGTCATAAGCAAATAAAATTCAAAGAAAAAACAGTAGTGAACAAACACCAAAATAAAATAAAAGTACAGTTAGGAACCCCTTTTTGTCTAAGGTTCAGAACAAGAAAATTGAATTGGGTCTTTAACCAAAAAGTTACACTACAGTTATTAACCTCACATACTTTGGAACTGGTGAAAATGTAGCTTTGGCATAAAAACTACTGAAAGGTTGACAAAACAAACAGGTTACCTTTAGGTGATCATATATTCCACTGTTCCTTAGTAAGGATGGAATTAACATGAGGAGAACTTCAGATATTTGAGTTGTACTGTCTATAATGTGCTTGCACTCTCAATTTGAAATCTATTCCATATTTTATGTAGTCAAACCGAATTCACTGAAATTTTGCTCCTGGTAGCTTATTGGAGTCACAATGTAGACCTGCAGAACTGTAACTTGTGGGTGAATGAGGCATTTATCCTGAGCTCAAGCTGTTAGGGTACGTGATTGGCAATTGCCAATGGGGCAGGAGTACACTGCAGGCATTCATTTCAGAAGCTGATACAGCATTCATGTCTGTAATGTTAGTGAAAGTAGCAAGGAGGTCTCTATCCCTTTAATTTCTCCAAATCTTTTGGGTTTCTAATACCATGACGGGAATGGACCCCATTCCTAAGTCAAAGTACAATTAAAGTTCATGAAATTAGTATTGTTTCAATCTTTGATGTCAGCCAAAAGTGCTTTTCATAGCACCAGCAATGTGCCCAGTAATGACTCATTCTGCAATTCAAGGTCTCAACAGTGTTTCAGTCCTCATGTTATGGAAGACTTTTTTTTTTTAATTTATGAGTACAGGATTCAAAAGTCTGGGGAACTGTGCTGCAGCTCTGTAGATCTGAATGGATCTAATAAGAATACAGCAGGTTATATAGGCTCTTTTAGAACAATAAGCAATCTGAACTTTAAATAATGCAAGTGGTTTTCATTAATATAGTAGATTTTGGGTTAACTGTCTTTCCCGATAGTAACCATACCAAAAGGAAAATAAACTTCAGCCAAGTAAAAGATATAAGCCAACAAGTAGCATGTAAAATGCATTCATGCCATAGAGATTCTAACACATCCTGGCTAGATTTCATTAGTTCAATATAGAATCGTTTAAAACCATAAGAAAAAAGACAAAGATTGCTGACTGTTTCAAATTAAATAAAATTATGATTAATAGGGAGAAAAAAGTATGTAAACTGTGTAAACAATAGGACTGGTAACAGAACAAGTACTCAAGACTGGGGAAGGTAATGAAAAAGTATTTAACAATACAAACAGGCAAGATAGAATTAAACTTCCTCAATGACATCATAACAACTTGTAAAAGGTATTACTCATATCAGAAAGAATGGATTAATAGTTGCAAAGATGGAAGTATATCTCATCAAATAAGGAAAAGGTGGATACACTATATTGTTCCAATAATCACTTCAGGATGAAGGAAGAGCAATAACGGAGAACACTGGACCGCACCAGTGTATTTGCGTAGCATTCAGAATATTACAGCAGTTGTGTTACATCTAGGAGATACTGCATATCACCTTGGCCACAGCTCTCAACTTCTTTGTTCAATAAACAGGGGCAAAGTTAAAAATAATGAGTAGAAATGCATTATTGTTTTTTGTACCTCTCAAGTGAACCTCATTATGAGGAATGCTCCTCATTTTGAGTCTTACAAAGTGCATGTTCCTCACTGTTCCACATTTGAAGAGCAAGTTATGCATTCCATGTTAAGAATTATTCTAATTGATGTCACAGACAGCTGAAAGATACGCTCAGCAGTTATGAAAAGTTTTTTACTTTTATCATATTTAGTGGCAGTAAACAGTTTCAGGTGATAACAGAGAACACTGAACTTTGTGTAACCATGTAACTCGGTATTCTGGATTTGCACTTACAAGTAGTCCAGTGTTTTCAAATATCACAGAAGGAAGTAGATTCAGGCAAGGAAAAGAGACACAGAATACTATAAGATACCAAAAAGAACTACAGAATGTTTACTATTAATATAAAAGATAAACATGAAAACATGTTTAAGTTTTCAATAACATAAAAATAAGGGCACTGTAAATTTAGCAAGTATGGTTAGAAATATACCCTGACATATTGTCCATGTATAGATCTTTAATTCACTGAAGAGTGAAGGTGTGCAGTGATGGTACCACTATTCTAAAGTAAAACAGTTAGGTGAGGTGCTCAACTATGACCAAACAAGTTTAACACACTACTTAGGAAAATTATTTCAGGATTGTCTGATTAGCATAATTCAAGAGCTAAATGGACTGGGGATTGTTGATGGTGCTCCATTTGTGAACAAATAAAATCATTTTACTCAGTTGTCAATTTATATATTCACTTGAGAGGCAATGGGGACAATAAAGCAGAGATAGACATCATTTATTTAGATTATAGCAAAGCATTCAAGATGAAGCAACACAATAAACTCATAATGAATCTGAAGTTAGTGAGAATTAATGAACACTCAAAGGAGAATTATTTAACTGGCTGGTAAATAGAAAACAGCAGCTGAAACCAAGCAACAAAATAGAAACAGAAAAGGAATAAAGCTGGGAGTGTTTATTTGTTTGATCATGTGTGTACGTGTTTGCAAGGCCACGAATGGTCTCGGATGACAGTCTGTGAGTGTGTGCTACAAGTATTGCTATTTACAAGTATCAAAGAAATAAAGTTAGTGTAGTATGCAAACAACAGAAACACTGTGTAAATAACTTCAAAAAACTGCAGAAATGACTATTTGCACCATCAGAATGGTAAAATATACATGCTGTTTAAAAAATACAAGTAAAATAAATTTCATATAATGTGGTAACACTGGGTGAACTTCCTCCTAGGAAAACTGATAATGGATGAAGCAAATTGCTGTGAAGACCTAGCCTTGTTGTGAACAAGGGATTACAACTGAAGCACATATAGATTTATATAAAATACCATTTGTGCTTCACATTATGATGCATAAGGTGGAAAGACCCAATAATATTAATGGCAGTCTTTAATTCTGTAGTGTGTATTCTTCTGAAATATGCATGTTCAGTATGAAATCCATATACATGACATAAAGGTATGTATGACATAATGCAATGATCACTTCAACAATTGTAACTGCAAATAAAAATGCTGAATGGAATGGTCATGCAGTTGTATCAACTTGACTGTGAAGATGAACAATTGAACAACAAAGCATGAATACAAATCTCTGATTATTATGGCTTTTCTGATATGTATGAAAGCATAAAACAGCAGTTGAATAGCAACACAGGAAACAAAGATTCTCACCTGTGGAAAATAAGTTTATACACATGCCTTTTAAAAACAATGGGCACAAAATATGCACTTTTATGTTATACTTGAGTTCTGTGTTTTGATATTCTACTGCTTTGTGGGGCAATTCTGGACTATTCTAAAATGGTATTAGTGGCTTTATTAGTAGGCTTCGTCTGTATAAAAGTGTGATAGTAGGGTATCAACTATGGACAGCTGAAGTACAAATAGGAAAGAAAGTGGTGTTGAAAGAAAAGGTAGATGTAATCATCACCTAATTAGTTAGTCAGTTAGTTAGTTAGTTAGTTATCAGGTAAGTGAGCTGGTCCTAACAATATTTTCAGTAGCGGGAAGGGCCTTGGACATATCTAAGGAACACAAACAAAATGTTTCAGAAATAATCGGTCAGCGTATGCAATATACGCAAGTTAGATAATATATGTAAGTTAGATATTAGAAGCAATATAAATTCCAAGTGCTGAGCAAATTTAAAATGGAATCACCAGTCAATATATAACTGTCTACCTCAATGTGATAATACTAGAAAGCTAGAGTTATAGTAAATTAAATGCAGCAGGTCTGTTGCCATATTCTTATCTTGTTATCCTTCAACAGTGACTTAAATTAAAACAGCTTTTGTTAATTTCTGACATGAAGTGGAAGCTATTCCATCTAGCAGGTTCATCTTCCTAAAGTGTATTTCCCTCACATATAGGTTCATTTCAAGGTTAGAGCACTTTGGTCTGACTATTGGGCAGATGCTATGACCAATCTATGAGCTAGTACTGGGCAATCATCTAATTCATTTTAAATTAAGGTGTCTAACAGCATGTTGGCTGCGGTTGTCATAAGTTTCCATTTGACCCTTTCTTTTAACTGATGATAGATGGTGATTTTTCTAGTATCTGATAATGTCAGGAAGAGATAAAGCAGCTTTGCAGTTATCTGGAGTATATGGAAGCAATAGCACAAATGTACTGCTATTAAATGAAGGGCATGTGCAATCTAGGGATGAGCTTATTTAACTCACTAGCTTGCTTAGTTTCAGTTTTTACCAAACTAGTAACATGGTACACTTTCACTTTCTTCAGAAAGTTATCAACCAGAATGCCAGGATGAGATTTAAGTTCATTGTATATCCAAATGTCCAATACCTGCAATAAACTACTTGCTTGAAGAGTATGCCATATGGATTCAATATACATGAACCAAGAAGGTGCATATCATTTTGATGAGTAAAAAATAATAGACTTGTGAGGGTTAGGTATTAGCCAGCTATTGATAAGGCTGAACATATCCAGGGATTCATAAAAGACTACTCTGAGTGGTAAGCCCTAACGAGTGACCAGCCACTCACTGATGCGCTTTCTGATTCAGAGTACTGCAGTACATGGTCTGTAGAATCACCACAGTGGGCTGTCTCCATGGCCGTGATGAATATTAATGAGGCATTCTGGGGGAGCAGCAAATAATAATTAGCCATGTACTGTCTCTCTGAAACGCCTGTGGGAAGAGCGTTTCACAGCCAAGTGATTCAGAGGTTGCTAAGCTGCGTAAATGATGACAGCTGACCATGTTTATTAACATGGTCAAAGTGCTTTGTTTCCCATTATATTTAATTGGGACGACTACATTACAGGTAAGGGTAGGTAAGATGAAGCAGAGAAATAGGTGGGCAGGTGAATTTGTCTATGTGTTTTATAGTCTGAGTACATGTCTGCAGTGGCATGAGTGGTCCTAGATGACTGTGTGTGAGTGTTTGTATGTGTGTGTGTGTGTGTGTGTGTGTGTGTGATTGTCAGTTTAGGGGTGCCCATGCCAAAGTGATACATGGGCCACCAACAGCACTGGTGATAATTACACCCAATTCAGAGACACGCAAAGTAGCGCATACAAAATGTTTCAGAAATAACCTGTCAGCATGTGCAGTATACACAAATTAGGTAATATATGTAAGTTAGGTATTAGTAGTGATATAAATTCTAAGTGCTGAGTACATTTAAAATGGAATCACCTGCCAATATTAAATAATAAAGGCCTCTTCACTGTGGCTAAACTTGCCTCTAAATTGCATTTTATGCAGTCACCTTTGATTCCCATATTAACAGTACTATAACAACAGTCAACAAAAAAATAGGATCCCTATACAGGATTAAACCCTTTTTGACCCCACTAGCAAGGACCACCATAGCTCGTACCCACTTAATCTCTACCCTTCTCTATGCCTCACCTATATATACGAAACTATATAAAAAACAACCTGAACAAGCTAGCAATCTCCTACAACAATATTGCCAGATTTGCAACTGGGTTTCCCTTCAGAACCCATCATTGCAATAATCTTAAGCATCTAGACTGGCTAGAACTCCCAAATCTAATACTATTTAACCAGTTAACAGTTGCCCACAAGATCCTGTACCAACCTACTAACACACCAATACTTAACTAACCTAATCACCCCCTATAACAACCTCAAGACCCTACGTTCATCAACCAGACTACTTGTACAAATAGGTAAAGCTAACAACTTGGCTGGTGACTCCTTGTTTGCCAATACTGTGGGCAAAACCTGGAACTCCCTCTCAAAAGACCTAACCACCCTTACCTCAACAACACAATTTAAAAGCAAACTGAAACCATACCTTAAATCACAGTGGCTATGCCCTTGTTCTAACCCTGACTAACTTCCTAAATTTTCTCTGGGTACTAATCACCATACCTGTATAAACTAGTTACTTTTCTGTTAACTACTAAGAGAGTGTAGAAGCTGGCTACTTTTTCTGTTAACTACAAAATAAGTATTCACTTATACTTAAAATGTTATTACCTAAATATTTGAATGACTAACCATAGCTGATATGTACCATGATTCTGTTACGTACCATGTTACTGCTTACTGAAATGTAACAAAAGGTATTGAATGTGATTACTGAAATGAAACAAAATGTATTGAATGTGATAATTATCTGTAAATTTAGCTGTATTTGTAAATGTCACATAGGATAAATAATAGTGTTTTTTGGAGCTTTTCTCCCCGGGCCTCTACTGAAAATGGACATACATCCAGTTGGACTAGCCCGGTCAACAAATGTAAAATAAAATAAAATAAATGTAAACTGCAACTTTTGACCACTCTGATTTACATTTCCATAAGGGATGCTTTCTGAATCCTAGGAATAATTTGTAAAATTCAGCCTGTATTCCCTAATGAACTGGCTCTATAGATTAGACTTTCTGAGAAGGATAAGATTATCTGTCTAAATTATGATTTGGAGGTCTGGCAAATCAATAGTGCCAAACTCTGAACCAAGATGCCTGGAGAAGGAAATCATGGATCTTAACGAAATGAAGAGCAAGGTCCCTGTTATCATAAGTCTGAGAACTGAAAGTGCAGATTTATAACTATGAAAAAATAAACTGATTCATCAGGAAAGGGTTCATTTTGAAGCTTTTTATTCCATCAATAAAAGTTCTTGCAAGTTGGCTTGCTGGCACAGCGGCAGAGCGTGTATTAGCTTTGCCAGGCACCTAACTTCAGTAACATACTTGGGACACTAGTAGGGTCAGACAGGGCTGATATGATGAAGTAGCTGATGGCCAGCTTCACACTATTCTGTGGAGATGGTTTGGGAAGTAAGTCAGACACCTGTGCAGCTACTGGTGGAAACCAGGGGTCATAAAGGTTATCTATTCAGATTGCAGCAGGTAGTGATGATGTCTTGATGCCATTGCACTCCCATAACTAGGGACTCTGAAAAGATGTCATAAAGATAATGCCATCTGGCTGACCCCACTTCACATAAACAATTCCTCACTGGATCTCGTGGGCTACAGATGAGCTATTGTCAAGGTCAACACCCTGAGGAGTCAATGGATCCTACCAGGAAAGGGTTATTTCATGGGTACAAGGACAGAACAAATGGGGAGTCCATGGTTGAGTGGGCATGCATGAAGGGAGAAGAGCCACAAGCTGCTCAAGGCTTGAAGGAAAGAAATTAAAAAAATAAAGTTTTCATGTAGGGGACCTCACCCCTCTGCACTTCACATCAAGAAGAGAGTGTATTCAGGTATTGCACAACCTAGGGCTTATAATATATTCCACCAAACTCAGTCCTGGAGTTTCAATTTTCAGAGGACTACAACTACAGCCTTGTGAATTTCAAGAGGCACACCCCAGAGCAGCAAGAAAGTGTACATAATGGGAACTGTTAGAGTAGACACAGAAAAACAACATTAGTTGTGACAAAGGTAGGCAATGTACATCATTGGGAGCAAAATAAACAATGACAGTGTTTATTTATTTATTTATTGTGTTGAGCTGGCCAGGACCCATTTAAACTGGTGGCATGGAGAGAAAAAGAAATCCAAATACCAATTCCAAAATTATATACAGCAAAAATAAAACAATTCACTATTTAATACAGTCTGAAAACAAATGAAACACATGCAGCTTGGGGTGGCAGAAATGCATGCACTGTATGGTATAAACAGCAATCATTATGAAGAACATTGTGATGCTCATTTGATACATAACTGTGTTAAGAACAACAGACAGCATCCTTTATTAGAAGTATAATGATCTACATAATAAGGCATGATCAATAAACTATAAAATGCAGTACCTTTCCAAACATCTATTGTAAGGAGAGTATATTTGAAGGTTCACATGCAGTATTTAAAAATTATATGACATAACATACATTACAGACATTGCAGACAAAGCCCTGTGTAATATTTGCCACAAAGTATTTTGAAAGATTTTATAGTATATATACAGACTATAACATATCATATCATAGGTAGACACATTACAAAATGGAGAGAATAATAGGTTCACAGGTAAGTACTAAGCTAGCTGCCCTTGAATGCCATTTTAAGCCTAGCCAACTTCCCTTTTTCTGCTTGAATGAACCTATCTCATTTGGTTATAGACAGTCCTTAGCCATCCCATGGTCGATAATTATATATTACCCTAATGAGAATAAATGGGATCGTAGCATAAATAATTTGAGGGGACCCACACGTGGGATAAAGTATTTAAGATCTTCCTCTGTCCTTTAGTACTACAGGGGGCAGTCATGGAGTAAATATTCTGTTTCCCATCAATAGATCCAAGCTGCACTTGAATATGGACAGGGATGAACTTTATTTTATATGGATGGGAAGTCTGTTCCAGAGCAGCGGTATCCTCCGCATAATATACCTGTCCCCTCTAAACTGTTCTTTTGATGTCGCAGAAGAGACCTAAACTTAGAATGAGTCTTTCTGATGCAATTTTACTTGTTGATGTGCAGTAAATTCATCAGCAATGGATTGGAAGATGCCTTTATATTCCCTACATGAATCAACTATTAGCCGTCTGTAGGATACTGAGTATGTTGACAGATCTTTGATACGGTCTATGTAGGACATGTCGTTTAGGCCTTCTATCCTTTTAGTAAGGTATCTTCATCAGCACTCCAGTTGTTATGTGTGTCTGGACATGCCAGAGTCATCTGCATGTTGGCATAGGATACAATAACACATATTTTTGGCATTTAGTTTCAAACCATAATTTTGACATCAGTTATTTTTTTTGAGGCAACCCTTCCTACAAGATGGCAAAGTCATTTGGGGATTCAATAATTGCTCCTTGCTTAAAGTCATCTATAAATTTCGTCAAGCAAAGTCCTTTGGTATTGGCTTTTACTTCAGAAAAGTAGATGCCAAATAGAAATGGTCCCGGCAAAGAACCTTGAGGGACTCCACTGGTGACTGGTCTCTTTGTGGAGATAACTTCCCCTATTTTGATTATCTTCATCCTATTTCGTAATCCAGCAGGTGACATAAGGGTTTATTCCCAGCTTATTTAGCTTTTCTACTTTGTCTGAGTGGGGAATAATGTCAAAAGCTTTGGCCATGCCAAGGTGTGTGATGTGTACCATTTTGCCTTCGTCCATTGTTTTGGTGACATTTTCAAAAAAATCTGTCAGGTTGAGTGAGCATGACCTGCCCTTGACAAAGCCAAACTGAGAGGATCTAGTGTTTGAAGGTTCCCTATGTGCTGCTTGATTAATTCCATGATAAGTCTTTCCATGGCTTTGCATATGAAGCTGGTCAGACAAGTGGGTTTGTAATTGCCTAGGTCTGTGGAAGGTCCTCCCTTATGCAGGGGAATGACAGTACCTGTTCTCCATTCACTTGGTACAAGGCTGAGTGTTGCAAGGGATATGTCTAAATCATTCTTCGTGCTATTTAAGATGCATCCAGCGATACTGTCAAGACTCATCGCTGCTTTATTTTTTCTTTTGATAGCACTTTTAGGACTTGATCTTGTGTGGTAGCTGGAGATGAGCCACGTTCAGGTTGAGGGACAGAGAGGGAGGAGAGAGGGGTAAAGTTAGAGCTAAATTTAACAGCCAGTAGATTAGCTATATCTTCAGCTTCAGTTTAGGTTATGTTGTTCACAGTCAGCTCAGCTCATTAATGCATTGTGCATTTGAGATTATGAACATAACTAAAAAATGCCTTATGACTGTCTTTGGCTTGGCTTGTGTAGCTATTTAACCTCAAACTTGCCTTTGGTGGACTTTATTATAATAATAATTTATTATAAATGTACTTTGGGACAAACTAAGTTGTCCCAGTCCCTCAAGTAAGGGGGTAAAGGGGTACGGGGAGGGTTTAAAGGTAGAAAGTAAGGTAAGGATTGTAGTTGGATAGGATAGTAGGTTTGTGGTGGTGAAAGGGTTAAGGAGAGAGGGAGATGTAAAAGGAAGTGAGGTAGGAGTAGGTGGGACTTCTGACAGTACTAAGTGTTAGGGATTAAGGGAAGTAGGCACATTTGGCGTGAGTTGGTGCAGTAACAACTAGCTTATGTCCAGACGGCCTATAGGTATCGTGGATGAAGGTAGGTCTTGGATGGTGGGAAGAGAAGGGGTTAGGTTGTCTGGGTCAGTCCCCCCTTTGGTGTTTTCTAGAGGTTAATTTAAGGAGTGGGCTGGAATCTAGGAATATAGTTTGAGCTTACTGGTAGGAAAGGGTGATAGAATACTGTGTGTGTGTGTGTGTGTGTGTGTGTGTGTGTGTGTGTGTGTGTGTGTGTGTGTGTGTGTGTGTGTGTGTGTGAATGGTTGGGGGTGGTCAAAAAAAAAAAAAAAAAAAAATATATATATATATATATATATATATGTATAAAATGAAGTGATGATGAGAGTAGTGCTAGGCATACCTGTGTGTTGAGGTTTTCTTTGCTCCCTGTCATCCATGGGTCTCCGGGAGATTCGTCGGGCCTTTTTCGGTGGGGCCATGTGGTTGAGTGACATCTGTGAGGGGAAGCTGGGCCTGTCATTAGCTCTGTCGGGTAGTAGGCCATTGGTGCCATGCGGTCGGGGTAATATATATATAAAAAAAAAAAAAAGAAGGTGTTCTCCCGGTGGTCGTGGTAGGCAAAGGTGGGGGTCCATCAGTGTAATCTGGTCCCATTTAGGTTGGGGGGGTAGTGGTGGATCACCCCTTGTGCTCCCTGGTGGGTTTGTGGGCTGGTCAAGTCAGTTTCTGGGGAAAATGGTTCTCCCGGTGGTCGTGGTAGGTGGTAGCGTTGAGGGATAGTGGTGGATCATCTCCTCGGGGGTCCATCGTTGCGTCCGGCTTCATCTGCATTGGTGACAGTGGCAGATTTCTGTTCATGCTCCCTGGGGGCTTCGTGGGTGTCCATCTGTCTTCTCCGGTCATTCGGCTTCAAGATGGCATTGCGGTCATTCGGGTGTCCCTCCGTCCTGGTATTCGGTGGTGGAATATCTTCTCCCTGGTGGGTTCATCGGCTGCTGTGTCCTTATAGATTATCCCGATGGTTGTAATAGGCATTCAGGGGTCCATCGTTGCATCATCTGCATTGGTGGTAGTGGCAGATTGCTGTTCGTGCTCCCTGGTGGGTTCGTGGGTGTTAGTCTGTCTTCTCCTGTCATTCCAGCTACAGGATGGTGTCGCAGTCATTCTGGTGTCCCTCTCCTGGTATTCAGTGGTGGTGGTGGTGGAATATCTTCTCCGTACTCCCTGGTGGTTTAGTGGGTTGCTTCTGACGTTCTTTCGGCCGTTGGGTCCGAGCGCCGGTTTGCGCATGCAAACTGCGTTACTTAGCCATTACCGCTATGGAGTATTGCGCTGGGAGGAAAGGTAAGTGTTTTTAGGCTTGATTGTGTGAATGGTGATGGGATTGGGTGGCTGGTAGATAGGGATATAGTTAGAGGGACAGGATACATTTTTTTCTTTTTCATAGATACACATGGGGAGGGATATTAATAGGGGTTAGGAAGGGGTGCAAATGGTAGGAGGTGTGGCTGACAGGGTGGTTGAAAGGTGAAATGTGGGCAAGCAGGGGTAAGTTAAGGTGCGGGGGTAAGGCAATACTAGGGGTTGGGGGGAAGTAGGGCAGTCGGGCTTATAGAATAGTTTTAATATTTTGTTTCTCTTTTACAGATGACCAAATTACCAGAGCTAAGGCAGAGGTGGCAAGCAATTGTGGCCCAAGCGAAGGAGCTTTTTCAGGAGGCAGCAACATCGGAGGTGGTACAGGAACCTGAACAGACCCCAGGTTGGAAGAGGCGATGCACAGCAGTGAGAACCCCAGCTGGAGGGAAAAAGCAACAGGCATCACAGCAGGTGGTAGCAGTGTAGACACCAGTTCCCAGCACATCGCAAGACGAAGGTGCAGGTAATGGTTTTTACTATGGCAGCATTGTTGGGGGAGCTAGGGGTTGACGATTGTGGGGGGGGGGATGATGATGACTTGTCAGTTGGGGATCTCGGGGGTAGTGTGCAAGGGATAGAGGAGGTGCAGAGGGAAATAGCACAGGGTGTCAGGTACTCGGTTAGAGATGCGATGGGGGGGTGGATTCTGGGGACAGTTCGGTCTTGGGCTCAGAGGTAGGCTCTGATTTTGGGCTGTGGCCCGGGGACTGGTTGGCTACCCAATCTTTGGGGCAAGGGACAGGAGCAGTTTTCCTGACTCCGCACATTCCAGGTTCAGTTAAGGAAAAAATATGGAAAGGGGAGTATGTGGATTTGTTTGAGCTGATCAATGCAGAAGGGGTCCAACGGCTAGTGGAAGCAGAGTCCTCTAATAGTAAGGACTTGTTAGCGGCTTTAGCAGCATTGGGAAGGCAGAGGGTAGGTAAGCTTCACCCTAGGACATGGGATAATTGGGTGGTTGGCTTTATTTATTTTATGGCAATGCAGCTGGAGAAGGACGGGTCTTTGGCCCTGCCACTGCTAGGCTATTTCCTTACCATTCGTGAGGCACAACGGTTAAGGCTGGGTAATGCGTGGTTCTGATATGATCAGTGTTTCCGCAAACGGAAGGCTGTGGACCAGTCACTTCGTTGGGAGGTGCGTCATCCAGATCTATGGTTGGCTACAATGATGGATAGTTACGGGGGCTTTAACAGAAGGTTGAGTGGGCCAGAAACAGTGGGTGTGTGTTGGTCATTTAATAGTGGCTCCTGTTCATGGGTGGGGTGCCAATTTTTCCACGTTTGTTCGAGATGTGGAGGGGGTCATTTGGCCACTGGCTGTGGTTGGCAGGATTTTTCCTGGAACTCTAATGTTATGGGTCATGAGGGTGGATTTGGTGGGCAAGGCTTTCAGCCGGCCCAGGGGAGGGGTAATTTTAGAGGGTCCCAGGGATTTGGACTCGGGTTCTTTAGAGGCAATAGAGGAAGGGGCGCCGTTCCCTATTAAGGTGGAGGTTCTCCAGGGCATGCTTCATTGGTTTCCTGGTTTGGCCATCAAAGAGGAGATAATACAGGGATTTCAAGGGGGGTTTCCTATTAAGTCCACCGTGGGAAGGGTGGGGGTTGCAAGAATTTATGATCTGTTCAAGGTAAAGAGGACATCTTGGAGGCTTTACTGGAGAAAGAGTGTAGGGCGGGGCGGTTATTGGGTCCTTTTGACAGTCTGCCTTTTAGTGCTTACAGGGTGTCAGCTTTGAGGTTGGTGCCAAAGAAGCGAGAAGGGGAATTCAGAGTGATACATCACTTGTCTTATCCGGAAGGGAATTCAGTAAATGATTTTATTGCAGAAGAGGAGGTTAGGGTGCATTATACTTCCTTAGATGATGCAGTGAAAGTGATTAGGGAATTTAGGGAGCCATGGTTGGTTAAGGTTGACATTGAGTTGGCTTTTCAATTGTTGCCTATTAAGAGTGAGGATTGGCCACTACTGGGGATGCGGGTAGGAGATAAGTACTACTTTGATAAAGCTATGCCTATGGGTTGTTCAGTGGTATGTGCGACTTTTGAGAAGTTCAGTACAGTATTGCATTGGATTTGGCAGCAGAAAGTGGGGACTCAAAAGGCAGTGCATTATTTAGATGATTTTTTTGTTGGTGGGCAAAGGAAGGGTAGGAGCACAGGAGGGTTTGTGGGAGTTTACAATTATGTGTGAGGAGTTAGGGGTACCATTGGCTCAGCATAAGATGGAGAGTCTGGCAAGGGCATTAGAATTTCTGGGATTAACAGCTGATGCTGGGCGGGGACTGTTTTGTTTACCAGAGAATAAAATAGAGAGGCTTAGGTCGGTGATACGTTCGGTGTTGGGTAAGGATAAGATTCAGATTCGTTCAGCTGTGGAGTTGCTTGGGCTTTTGAATTTTGCCTGTCGAGTGGTGCACCCCGGGCAAGCTTTTTGCAGGTCACTGGTGTATTTGTTGAAAGGGGATAAGAGGAAACACCATTGGGTTAGGGTAATCCAACTGGTGTGGAAGGAGTTGGGGTTGTGGAATGGGTATTTGCAACAATTTAATGGGATATCTTTTTGGCAGTCAGACTGGGTGGGGCAGGAGGAACTTCAGTTGTTTATGGATGCAGCTGGGGGTGCTGGCATGAGGGCCTATTTCAGGGGTCGGTGGTTTGCGGCTGAATGGTCTTGGAATTGGGAGGAGGTACAGAAGATGGATGTGGCCTTTCTGGAGTTGATGCCTATATGGGCAGCTTCGGTGGTGTGGAAGGAGCAATTTAGAGGCAAACATGTAGTTTTTCAGTCTGAAAATATGGCTGTAGTGAGGGTATTGCAAAAGAAGACAGCTAAGTCGGGCTTGTTATTGTTGGTATTATGTAAACTGGTTTTGCAGAGCCTCTTAATAATTTTTTCTTTTACAGGAGTGCATGTGTCCAGCGTAGGGAATGAGATTGCTGGTAGCTTCTCCAATTTCAGTTTCACAGGTTTCAAGGGTTGGTTCCATGGGCAGAGGAGTTGCCAGAAATCCTGCCAGAGGAGGTATAGAATCTTGGGTCAATGTAGCCAGGTGGTTGGTATGGCATTCCTGGGCCCCTTCTACAAGGAAGGCATATGGTAGGGCTCTTTCTGATTTTAGTCAATTTATTTTGCAGTTGCCAGAGGAGGAAGGGGTATGGTCGGAGGAATTACTACTGCGATATGTAGCTCATGCTTGGGGGTTAGGCAAGGCTTTGAAAACGGTTAAGGTGGATTTGGCTACAATTAGCATTTTCGCTAAGGTAGCGAGGTTGCAGGATTTCACTAAGTCCTGGACATTAGGGGGCGTATGTTGAGGGGTTGGGGGAGAATGGGGGTGGAAAGTAAGGATATTCGATGGCCACTTACAAGGGTTATATTGAAAGTTTTGTTGAAAGGAGTAGGTTTGTTGCAAAAGGGGTCTCTGGATTATTTTATGTGGGGTACGTTATGTACATGGTTATATTTTGGTGCTTTTTGTATTTCAGAGTTTTTAGGCTCATTATGTTGGAAGGATGTCATTATAGGGGAGGGTGAGGTTACTATTACATTAAGGAGGAGTAAGACAGATGAGTTGGGTAGGGGATGTGTGGTGGTGCTTAAAACTGTCAAGAATCCTTGCATTTGTCCAGTAATATGGGCAAAAGGATTTATGAGGAGGCGGAAGAGGAGTGTGGATCAGTTAATTTTTTGTTCAGTGGATGGGAAGGTGGTGTCAAGTAGTAGATTCATAATTTTGGTGAAGAAGGTTTTACGTTGTATGGGATTTCTGGCAGAGAGGTTTGCAGCTCACTCATTCAGGATAGGTAGGGCTTCAGATTTAGCTAGAGAGGGTAGTTCTATTGAATTGATTAAAGGAGTGGGGAGGTGGTCTTCAAATGCATTTTTGTCTTATATTAGAAAAGTTGTGGTCTGATTATTAATTTTTCTTCTTTTCTTTTAGGGAAGCACATTATCATCTTGGGGCATTCGTTCATCCACTGGGCAAAGAAGCATGCTTTAGTTAGGGATGATGGGGTAAATTTGGGTTAAGCACATTTAGGGTGGTCAGTGTCCTGGCATGGTGTTAGGGATTTTAGGTGGGACAGGTTGTTGCATGAATTTGAGAGGGCTAAACTGAAGGTGGGTTGTGCTTGTATACTAGTCATTCATTTAGGGGGCAATGACTTGGGCATTGTTTCTATAAAGCAATTGGTGGATATTATGCTGCGGGATTTGATGAGATTACAGGCATTGTAACCGGGTATGGAAATTGTGTGGTGAGAGTTGGTTCCGTGTTTGTGTTGGCAGGCTGCATATAGTTATAGGGTGATTGAAAGGTCAGAAGATGTGTTAATCAAAGGCTGGCTAGGCAATTAAGGATTTTGGGGATGCATACTATTGACCATAGAGATTTTGGGGATAGAGAGCAGTCTTGGTATCGAACAGATGGAGTACACCTTAATGACGTGGGACTGGATTTTTTAATTTGCATCTGAAACTCTTTTTAGAGGATATGATTGTGGCTAGGGTTTAGAAGGGGGAACAGCCTGGGATCAGGCTGGTGGCGGAGAAGATGGACAGGATTGTCATCTTCTGTTCCCCCTCTAAAGAAGGTGGTTATTGGTTAATGGTTTGGTATGGTGGTGAGGTGAGTAGGTACGCTGCCCCAGTGGAGGAGGTATCAGGGTGAGTAGGTACGCTGCTCTGAGGTAAAGTTCATCCAGGGTGAGTGGTGACGCTGCCTGGAGATCATTGTTGCTGAGGAAGATAATTAATGTTGGCTTTATGTGTATATATTTCATTGTATAATACAGTTTAATAAAGGTCATCAAATGTCTTTATCTGTGTGGTGTGGTTATTTAAAGGGGGATGGGACAAATGTAGTTTGGGACAAACTAAGTTGTCCCGGTCCCTCGAGTAAGGGGGTAAATGGGTGTGGGAGGATATAGAGGTAGAAAGTAAGGTAAGGCTTGTAGTTGGATAGCATAGTGGGTTTGTGGTGGTGAAAGGGTTAAGGAGAGAGGGAGATGTAAAAGGAAGTGAGGTAGGAGTATGTGGGACTTCTGACAGTACTAAGTGTTAGGGATTAAAGGAAGTAGGCACATTTGGCATGAGTTGGTGGCCCTCCCACCCTCCTCTTTTGTATATGGATGGAAGATGTGGGCAATCTGAGGCGGAGAAGAAGGACGGGATTGTCCTCTTCTGTTCCGCCTTTAAAGAAGGTGGTTATTGGTTAATGGTTTGGTATGGTGGTGAGGTGAGTAGGTATGCTGCCTCTTTATATGGGTGAATAGGTACACTGCCCTGGTGGAGAAGGTATCAGGGTGAGTAGGTACACTGCCCTGAGGTAAAGTTCATCCAGGGTGAGTGGTGATGCTGCCCGGAAATCATCATTGCTGAGGAAGATAATTAATGTTGATTTTATGTGTATGTAGTTCATTGTATAATACAGTTTAATAAAGGTCATCAAATGTCTTTATGTGTGTGGGGTGGTTATTTAAAGGGGGGACGGGACAATAATGTATTATAATTTATTATTTATTATCATATTTCATTCAACCATATCTGCAAAGTGTATTTTCCGTTAAGATTTGTAAAAGGTCTGGCACCTCTTTTACTGTGATCTACCTAGTCTTCAATGGGATTAAGTTCTAAAGGTTATGTCAGCCCCCTTAAAAATGCAAAAAATATAAAGTACAGTTTTCTGATATTACATTTAATCAGATGAAACTACTTAACTGCTGATTATATCTTTACTTTAAACCTACTTGAGTTTATTTTTTCTGATCTCTGGGTTATCACTGATTTTAAGTTGGCTCAATGGTATATTCTTGTGTTTACCAGTTTGCAGATCCAGTTTATGAGATGTGTAATACAAACATCTATAGTTATGATGTACTGTTTTAGGGCTAGTTACAGTAAAATTATTATACTTTTCAATAACGTGCTGTGTTTTCTGTTTAAAAGTATCTGACAAGCTAGCAATTGTGTTCTAGGTGAGTATCCAGTTGCATGAGTTATCGAAGCAGGAGTGAGTGAATACCTATGCAGAAGGCTTTGGAAAAATCCAAGGAATGCTGCCTTTACTGAGGTCTAGTCCACTACTATCATCTGAAGCTAGTGCACTTAATACACAGTTCTTTGGTCACTAAAGCTTAAAATAAATAGCTCAAGCACAGTTAGCCTTGTACCAAATTGTTTCAAGCTCATAAAGGTTATGAGTAAGTAAACAAAAAAAATGGGAAAGTATAAGGCAAGCCCCCAAGTACCACTTATATATCTTTATTTTATTATCCGCATATCCACACTCCAAGACTGCTGCACCATGGACGAAGAGTGACCAAGGACACACATGGAACAATCCATCTTGATTTTTTTCTAGGATGCTGTGATCTTGTAGAGCACAGAATCAAAATATACTGAACACTAATACATCTCTCCTACATGCAGCAAACAAGAATATACAGTTACATACTATTTATTTTATGCTTTAATGCCTGATCACCTGTGATGCACGGAACTTGATGTGTCAAGCAACAGCATATAAGCCACTGAGTATAAAGGAAGGTACTGATTGTCTGTGATGCATTGCTTACACAACGGTTGTGCCTGAATTTATGCAGACAGTTGCTAAGCAATTTTTTCTTTTCATATTTATGAAGTGATTACTGTAAATAATGTCTTTAAACAATAATTCATAGAAGTCATAGGAAAAGTTGTATAAATAAGTTGCTGACAACCATCATGAATCACAATGTAATTATAGGTCTGAAACAGGGTAAGCACAGTGAAGCATGGTCTTTTTCAACACAGTGTATGACAATTTGCTTACAAATGAAACAAAAACGTAGCTGGATGCTGCTGTATATGTAAAAACAATTTATTCCATAAAAACAAGAACAGTATGTAATGAGCGCTTTCGGGTCAATACCCTTCATCAGATAAGGTTTATCATCACACATCTATTTTTAAAATACACTCTAACCAATCAACATTTAATAAAAAACCCGCCTTTTTCTAAGTGCTGGTTTGAGCGGAACTACATCATTTAGCCCCGGATCCCTGTGGGCTGTCAACTCAAGGATCCATCTAGTCTCAGCCAATTCTGTTTCCAATCTAATATCACCCCCCCTACGGGTCAGTTGCAAGTTTACAATGACTCTAAAAGTGAAACCATGTGTAGGATGTCTCATCAAATGTCTAAACAGCGCATTACTTTCATTCTTATTTTTAATATTGGACAAATGTTGAAGAATCCTTTCTTTCAACATCTGATTTGTCTTCCCGACATAATAACTCGAACATGAGCTGCACTCTGCTATATATACAACATCAGTAGTCCTGCAAGACGCCCTGCCCTTAAATGTATATAACTTTTTGCTATTGGGGTGACGGAATTCAACCCCTTTCTTAATAAAGGCACACGCCTTGCCAACACCCACATGGAACAGTCCCTGCTCTTCCCATAACTTGTGTTTTGGCTGGAGCCCTTCCTTCCTTACATAGAACATCTTTTAAGTTCTTGTTCCTTTTATATATAAACTGCGGTTGGGTACCTACCATATCCTTCAAGGAAACATCACTGGTAATGATGTTCCAATTTCTCCGTATGATGTCACAAACCCCTTTGGTATCACTCCCATAGGTCAGTGCTATCCTACGGGTCTTGGATCTGGCTTCCCTACCCACCTGATCATTGCAAGAAGTACCCAACCACGGTTTGTACTTATTATGTCTATGTGGTTTATTTCTATTTATAACTTCTCTAACCATATTTTCATTGTAGCCTCTATCAATGAAGCATTGTTCCAGATGTGTAACTTCCCCTTCAAACTGTTCATCATCCTTACTCAACCTAGAGATCCGCCCTAACTGTCCTTGTACCACATTAGGAAAGGTGTGTCTCGGATGCATGCTGTCGAAGGACAGCATCGTATTCCTCCAACACTCCTTCCTAAATAATTTGGAAGAAAAACCTCCCCTTGTTTGCATCAAACATACATCTAAAAAATCAATGGCCTCCTTAGAGGTGACCACACTGAACCTGAGAAAACTGGTGGTAGTATCAAGGTAACCTATGAAGGACTGTAATTCCGTTTCTGTTCCCTTCCACAGAATAAATATATCATCGACAAAACGGAAATATTTGTACAACAGTTCATTCCAAGCATGGTTGCCAAATACAAACAACTCCTCCCACTGGGACAGTACAAGATTCGCATAGGTATTGGCACAGGGGGTGCCCATGGCTATCCCCTGTGCCTGCCTGTATACATTACCTATGCTTTGGAATATATTGTTTTCCAAAACCAAAGTTAAGAGTTCGACAACTAACTCCACTTTTCTATATGGAAGGCCCCTAGCTGTCAACAGGGTCTTGATGGCCTTCAACCCATAGTCATTATTGATCACCGTGAATAAATTATTCACATCCAGGGTGGCCATCAAATATACCTCCGGTGGCTCCCTTAACTCAATGCCTCCAATCAATGTTAAAAAATGTCCAGTGTCCTTCAATATGTGTGGTATGGAATCCACATATGGTTTAAGGAATACCTCAAGCCAAATAGATATATTCTCAGTGGCCCATCCCCTGCCCGAAACAATCGGTCGCAGGGGTGGGTCATTCAAACTCTTATGCACTTTTGGCAGCGCTTTAAAAACCGGAGTAACCGGTTTGTCAACATATAAAAAATCCAATTCCTGTGGTGTAATCAACAACATATGATTCAAATATGTTAGCTTGCTGTGTACCCTATCGATAACTCTCCTCACTTCAATAGGATTAATAGGTGAATATGTGCTCACATCAGACAAAAGCATATCTAACTTTTCTACATACCAACCTGAGTCTAAAACCACTACTGAGCCACCCTTATCGGCCATCTTTATCGTAATGTCCGTATATCCACCTAAATTGGATAGCGCCACTCTCTGCCCCTCGCTCAAGTTATAATATCTCTCTCTGTCCTTCCTATAAAAATATTCTACAAAATCATGGTCACATTGATTAATGAAAAGTTGTAGGGCCGGTATCAAGGCCGGTACAAAACTGCTTGGTTTTCTCAGACCTATTTGCATGGTCTCAACATTTCCAAACATTCTCCCCAACATCAAACCCCTACAAAAATACATGACATCAAGTAGTACATCCTGATAACTGCACATCTTACTGGGAACGAATGACAAACCTTTATTTAACACTACTAGTTCGTCCTGTGTTAAAACACGTGAAGACAAATTAAAAACAATACTGTTAGACTCACTATAAGTCATTCTACTGTCCTCCTTTTCTTCATTAATTCCCTGTCGTCGCTGGAAGAGCGCTTCCACGGGCCCTTCTTTTTCACTTGTACAGGTAGTAGCTCCAAAAAATGACCCTGCATAGGTCGCAACTTAGGTCTGGCTCCTGCTCGTGTACCTGTGTCGATCTCCCCATGTAAAACACATCCCCTAGGTTCTTCACTTACTGATCGCCCAGGGATAGATGCCTCAGTCATGTCCTCAACACAACCCTGATCTTCCACATTAAGGACAGTGTCAACAATGGCATCATGACTCAAGATATCCGTTAGCCCATTAGTAGCTGCCGATGTGGAAGCCACTGAACCCGTATCTCCTGTAGATGAGCTTGGCGCCATATTCCTTGCTGCCGCAACAGGGCGTTCCATCTGCCCTCCCTTCGTCTTATGACGTTGCTCTCTCCTATTGGTGCTCCTAACCACATCAGCAACCAGTGGATCCCTCTGTCTGTTCCATAGAAAAATATTCCCTTTGGAAAAGTCATCATAGTCTCTGTTAAGTTTACCTAACTTCTGTTTCTTTAACTTAATGTCATTGTCGGTAAACGCCTGATATAACTCACTGATTTTCTTTTTACACCAAGGTTCAATAAAGTCGCTCTCTAATCTGTGTTGCAACTGCACAATATCCTTTTTTAACGTCTCAATTTCCTTAGCGAAAAAGTCATTCAACAGTTCCATGTACAAGAAGCTAGTGTTAATATTAATGGATTGCCACCTGGCCAGTAACTCTGGATACCTGTCCCCTTGGGACGGCATGCAAAGCACGCGCATCCCTCGGGGTACAATACCATATTCAAGGCAGGCTTCAAGGTGAAATGTCTGCCACTGTAGGCGTTGTAAACGGGTGACCTTATAGTTCAAATCCCTGAGTTGGTCATCAAAAGTTTTCACCATAGCCATAGGCGCCAAATTACCAATAGACTCCACTTGCCTCACACCAAAGCCTAAATCGAGTAATGGATTAGGCATCGAAGTAAGTCGGTTCAAACACCAATTTCCTGTTGGAACATCAGCGGTTCCCTGGTCAACCGCTACGCCCAATTCAGCTCTCTCCACAGCATGCATCGCAACAATCGACCCCAAATATCCACAGGAAACAACAAGAACAAAAAGGTCGTCGCTTTGCCAAATCCAGCTAACGTAACAAGAGTCCAATGATAGGTAAATGAAACAAAAACGTAGCTGGATGCTGCTGTATATGTAAAAACAATTTATTCCATAAAAACAAGAACAGTATGTAATGAGCGCTTTCGGGTCAATACCCTTCATCAGATAAGGTTTATCATCACACATCTATTTTTAAAATACACTCTAACCAATCAACATTTAATAAAAAACCCGCCTTTTTCTAAGTGCTGGTTTGAGCGGAACTACATCATTTAGCCCCGGATCCCTGTGGGCTGTCAACTCAAGGATCCATCTAGTCTCAGCCAATTCTGTTTCCAATCTAATATCACCCCCCCTACGGGTCAGTTGCAAGTTTACAATGACTCTAAAAGTGAAACCATGTGTAGGATGTCTCATCAAATGTCTAAACAGCGCATTACTTTCATTCTTATTTTTAATATTGGACAAATGTTGAAGAATCCTTTCTTTCAACATCTGATTTGTCTTCCCGACATAATAACTCGAACATGAGCTGCACTCTGCTATATATACAACATCAGTAGTCCTGCAAGACGCCCTGCCCTTAAATGTATATAACTTTTTGCTATTGGGGTGACGGAATTCAACCCCTTTCTTAATAAAGGCACACGCCTTGCAACACCCACATGGAACAGTCCCTGCTCTTCCCATAACTTGTGTTTTGGCTGGAGCCCTTCCTTCCTTACATAGAACATCTTTTAAGTTCTTGTTCCTTTTATATATAAACTGCGGTTGGGTACCTACCATATTTGGGGTCGAGGCAAGTGGAGTCTATTGGAACTTCGGCGCCTATGGCTATGGTGAAAACTTTTGATGACCAACTCAGGGATTTGAACTATAAGGTCACCCGTTTACAACGTTTACAGTGGCAGACATTTCACCTTGAAGCCTGCCTAGAATATGGTATTGTACCCCGAGGGATGCGCGTGCTTTGCATGCCGTCCCAAGGGGACAGGTATCCAGAGTTACTGGCCAGGTGGCAATCCATCAATATCAACACAAGCTTCTTGTACATGGAACTGTTAAATGACTTCGTTAAAAGGATATTGTGCAGTTGCAACACAGATTAGAGAGCGATTTTATTGAACCTTGGTGTAAAAAGAAAATCAGTGAGTTATATCAGGCGTTTACCGACAATGACATTAAGTTAAAGACACAGAAGTTAGGTAAACTTAACAGAGACTATGATGACTTTTCCAAAGGGAATATTTTCCTATGGAACAGACAAAGGGGTCCACTGGTTGCTGATGTGGTTAGGAGCACCAATAGGAGATCAGCTACAGAAGGTACGGATCCAGTGGCTTCCACACCGGCAGCTACAAATGGGCTAACGGATGTCTTGAGTCATGATGCAATTGTTGACACTGTCTTTAATGTGGAAGATCAGGGTTGTGCTGAGGATATGACTGAGGCATCCATCCCTGGGCGATCAGTAAGTGAAGAGCCTAGGGGATGTGTTTTACATGGGGAGATTGATACAGGCACACGAGCAGGAGCCAGACATGCAGGGTCATTTGGAGTTACTACCTGTACAGGTGAAAAATTAATGAAGAAAAGGAGGACAGTAGAATGACTTATAGTGAGTCTAACAGTATTGTTTTAATCTGTCTTCCGCGTGTTTTAACACAGGACGAACTAGTAGTGTTAAATAAAGGTTTGTCATTCGTTCCCAGTAAGATGTGCAGTTACCAGGATGTACTATTTGATGTTATGTATTTTTGTAGGGGTTTGATGTTGGGGAGAATGTTTGGAAATGCTGAGACCATGCAAACAGGTCTGAGAAAACCAAGCAGTTTTGTTACAACTTTTTATTAATCAATGTGACCATGATTTTGTAGAATATTTTCATAGGAAGGATAGAGAGAGGTATTACAACTTGAGTGAGGGGCAGAGAGTGGCGCTATCCAATTTAGGTGGATATACGGATATAACGGTAAAGATGGCCGATAAGGGTGGCTCAGTAGTGGTTTTAGACTCAGGTTGGTACGCTGAAAAGTTAGATATGCTTTTGTCTGATGTGAGCACATATTTACCTATTAACCCCATTGAAGTGAGGAGAGTCATCGACAAGGTACACAGCAAGTTAACATATTTGAATCAAATGTTGTTGATTACACCACAGGAACTGGATTTTTTATATGTTGATAAACCGGTCCAAAAGTACATAAAAACCATATGTGGATTCTATACCACACATATTGAAGGACACTGGACATTTTTTAACATTGATTGGTGGTAATGAGTTAAGGGAGTCACCGGAGGTATATCTGATGGCCACCCTGGATGTGAATAATTTATTCACGGTGATCAATAATGATTATGGGTTAAGGGCCATCAAGACCCTGTTGACAGCTAGGGGCCTTCCATATAGAAAAGTGGAGTTAGTTGTCGAACTCTTAACTTTGGTATTGGAAAACAACATATTTCAAAGCATAGGTAATGTATACAGGCAGGCACAGGGGATAGCCATGGGCACCCCCTGTGCCAATACATATGTCCCAGTGGGAGGAGTTGTTTGTATTTGGCAACCATGCTTGGAATGAATTGTTGTACAAATATTTCCGTTTTGTCGATGACATATTTATTCTGTGGAAGGGAACAGAAACGGAATTACAATCCTTCATAGGTTATCTTGATACTACCACCAGTTTTTTTAGATTCAGTGTGGTCACCTCTAAGGAGGCCATTGATTTTTTAGACGTATGTCTGATGCAAAAAAGGGGAGGTTTTTCTTCCAAATTATTTAGGAAGGAGTGTTGAGGATCTGATGCTGTCTTTTGACAGCATGCATCCGAGACACACCTTTCCTAATGTGATACAAGGACAGTTAGGGCGGATTTCTAGGTTGAGTAAGGAAGATGAACAGTTTGAAGGGGAAGTTACACATCTGGAACAATGCTTCATTGACAGAGGCTACAATGAACATATGGTTAGTGATGTTATAAATAGAAATAAACCACATAGACACAATAGATACAAACCGTGGTTGGGTACTTCTTGCAATGATCAGGTGGGTAGGGAAGCCAGATCCAAGACCCGTAGGATAGCACTGACCTATGGGAGTGATACCAAAGGGGTTTGTGACATCATACAGAGAAATTGGAACATCATTACCAGTGATGTTTCCTTGAAGGATATGGTAGGTACCCAACTGCAGTTTATATATAAAAGGAACAAGAACTTAAAAGATGTTCTGTGTAAGGAAGGAAGGGCTCCAGCCAAAACACAAGTTATGGGAAGAGCAGGGACTGTTCCATGTGGGTGTTGCGTAGTGCTTTATTATAAGAAAGGTTGAATTCCGTCACCCCAATAGCAAAAAGTTATATACATTTAAGGGCAGGGCGTCTTGCAGGACTACTGATGTTGTATATATAGCAGAGTGCAGCTCATGTTCGAGTTATTATGTCGGGAAGACAAATCAGATGTTGAAAGAAAGGATTCTTCAACATTTGTCCAATATTAAAAATAAGAATGAAAGTAATGCGCTGTTTAGACATTTTATGAGACATCCTACACATGGTTTCACTTTTAGAGTCATTGTAAACTTTGATATTAGATTGGAAACAGAATTGGCTGAGACTAGATGGATCCTTGAGTTGACAGCCCACAGGGATCAAACCAGCACTTAGAAAAAGGCGGGTTTTTTATTAAATGTTGATTGGTTAGAGTGTATTTTAAAAATAGATGTGTGATGATAAACCTTATCTGATGAAGGGTATTGACCCGAAAGCGCTCATTACATACTGTTCTTGTTTTTATGGAATAAATTGTTTTTACATATACAGCAGCATCCAGCTACTTTTTTGTTTCATTTACCTATCATTGGACTCTTGTTACGTTAGCTGGATTTGGCAAAGCGACGACCTTTTTGTTCTTGTAATTTGCTTACAAAGCCAGAAGACATGACTTTCTCCAATACTGCAGTTGAATAGAACAGTAATGAGGTAAGTAAGTTGAGAGCCACTTTGGTGAATGTGTTTTGTTGGAATTTAATGAATGTCTGCAGATTAATAAAGTTTGAATACCTTTATGAGTCTATATATAGACTATAGTTGAAAAGATATATTTTTATTTGGGTTAGCAAGTAAGGGGTGTGATGGGTGGTTGTCACTTTCAAGTTTTGAAGTTATGTTTTTGAAATAAATTAAGAATTCTTGAGCAATGCAGTGTGGTATTAGAAGTGAAAGTGAGTTTGGCTCAGATGTCTTGCCAAAGGATAGAAACTTTTTATTCCTATCAAGAAGAATCTGGGGAAGAGGCAGAAGGCTGTATATTATTAAAACATTATTAGATGGAGTTAAATTAAATTCATTTGTAATGGTTTTGAGCAGCTGGAAAAGCTACATGGAATTTGAAGTTTTAGACTTGAACCAAGATTATTTCAGTGTGCCATTACATTCATATTATCATATAAAATGAACAGGATTAATCCATTTACTAAAATGGATCAGGTTTCATCTATCTAAAACTGCACTGTGGTGTTTGGGTGGCAAATATGAGAAATGCTAGCAGAGTAGGTATCAATTATAGGAGGATAAAGCAAAGAGTATCTTAGAGGAAATGATCAGAACACATAGAGGGAGACAGAAAAAGAGAAAGTAACATGCAGTATACAGTAGTAGTCAAAATAAACAGCTGTGTCTGCAAGGGGATTATAACAGAACTAAATACTATATGATCAAATATTCATTATTGGCTAGACATAACACTTTTCAATAACTCCTGAATGCCAATATCAATTTAAAACACATGTAAGCAACCTAATCAGTTATTTGCCCCAATAAGGTAAAATTAAATGTCAACAAAATCATTAGATATATGAGATTACATCTATAATCTCCAACTTCACCAATACGAAAAGGCAGAATGTTTGCCTATTTCAACAGGAAAACAAAATATAGGTTTACTGTAGCTTCCTATATATATATATATATACAAATATATATGCACATATATATATATATATATATATATATATATATATATATATTATATATATTATATATATATATATATATATATATATATATATATATATATATATGTGTGTGAGTGTGGGAGTTTGTGTGTGTGTGTGTGTGTGTGTGTGTGTGTGTGTGTGTGTGTGTGTGTGTGTGTGTGTGCATGTATATATATATATATATATATATATATATATATATATATATATATATATACCCCCAAAACATTGACTTAGCTAGTCTCTTATTTAGTGGTTGCTAAAATCCATCCGTCCATCCATAATCCAGATTTTTCCATATTTACACATAGGGTCAGCATGTGACATCAACAGTGACCATCATGTAGAGCTAATGTTCACATAGCCAGATTGCAGTTAATGCAATAGATCTTACCAAACTCAGTTTGGATATCACTACTGCGATTATTACATCAGCCTGACTATAAGGCTAATGCATTTTACACATTTTTCTCTGTGCACTTTCTTGTTAGGAAGCCTTTTTATATAACTTTGATCTTACTTTAAATATGAGTCTGCAGTGATATATAATGTACTGAAAAAATCATGTCTCATGAAAGTACAGTTAGAAAATGTACTAGGGATTGTTAGACAGCTACTTTTGTCTCATGTGATGTACTGAAATTAGTCTTATTTTATAAAAACCTGACTGACTACTGACATAAGCTACTGTGAAAGGAAAAAATAGTGAAATAAAAGTTAGTATATATACTTGCATGAAAAAATGTATCAAAATACTTATATTGAGGAAAACAGGGTTTAAACTTGTTACACATGACAGAAGATATGTCCACTACTGCCTGCTAAGCAGAGAAACATAAAAATTACAAGTATTTTTCAATACTAAAAGATGGCCTTCACTAATGATGAACTGCAGTGAAACGGTGAGAGGTAAAACGGAAGAATATGTTATTCATAAGCATTCTGACAAAGAAATAGAACAAGCAAGCCTTGGAATAATGCACCAAAGCGCCATGTAATTCTGACAAAACAAACAAAATAGCAGCTGCAACACGGCTAACTCAGGGGCAGCTCGTGGCATCGGACTGCCGGACTGCAGCCCCCTCAGCTAAAAAGTAGTAAAGTGTTTAGTGTTTTAAAAAATGTAAAAAAAAAAAAAAAAACTTTTTTTTTGTACTTTAAACAAATTTCGAGTCCGCGACTCGGAAGTATGCGCATGCGCATTGCGCACTTTAACCGCCTCGGGCTGCGGCGGTTTTAAACAGCTTTTTTTTTGTTTGTTTTCATTGCAGCCCGGAGGAGTAATGAAGGCATCATTGTGATGCCCAGAAGTCTATGCGGTTCCAAACCGCATAGAATTGGAAGGGGCTCGGACTGCGACGTCCGTGGGAACGTCATGACGTGCTTGCTGGGCTAAATGCTGCTGATTGGTTGTCGCTCTCTTCCTGGGCTTTATGTGCTGGGAAAAGAGCGAGAATCAATCAAACAGTTTCAGTTGTGGACTGAATCGATTCATGACTGAGTCAGTCACAAGGGAAGGATTTACCTGGATCTGGATTTATCATTAATTTGCCATTGGCATTGGATTTTTATTTATTTATTTTTTTGGGCGACTTTATTTTGTCAGCTGTGCATGTGCTGAAGAACAGAAGAAGAACTGAAGAAAGAAGTAGTAGAAGAAAGAAGTTAGAAGAAGAAGAACAGAGTAGAGAGTTTTCTTCTTGGTGGTATGTAAATATATATTATTTTTTTAATTATTTTTTATTGTCTCAGCCTTAGCCAGAGTTGCAAAAAGAGCTGCATTTTTAACACACACTCTTGATTTTTTTCAGCCACTGGCATCTTAAACAACTTTAGTTTTTCCAAAAAATGCCAAAAAAGTTCTAGCAAAGAAATGTCACAACACAGAACTTTTAACATTTAAATTTGTATAATTAGGAACTACAGAAAGACATGATAAAATAATTTAACATGCAATAACATGCTTTAAGTAACTAGATAGGACTCCTGAATATATATTTGAATTTTTCCTTAAAAACAACATAGTCTTGGAGATAATATACTAAAAGAACTGCACATAGGTTAAGTCTGAAAGCCTGAAAGCAGAGGTGACGACTGAAGGGTAGTTTAAGATGCCTTTTCTTTTTTGCTGACATTGTGAAGAATTTATGAAAAAAGACTACTTGAGGAGATGGCAAAGTTAGAGAGGGAAATTTGAAATGTTCTAGACAGATTTAGGGCAATTTAAGAGGTGTATGGAGGAAAGGAAGTCTACACAGAAAAGCAGCTTAGGTGAGGCAATGATCAGATTAGGAAGGTCATGTGGATGTTATATGCTGCTAAATTAAATGATTCTGTTGTACATCTGTAAGAGAAATCTTTAGTTACCATTACATCATAGCATTATTAGATGCACATGTCATCACTAGGAGCTGAAGCTAGACAATCAGGAGTCCTGGTGCCATTCATATAGCTTTCACTGTCATGTCTCAGACACTCATTCTAGTGATGCTGTGAAAAAAGAATCCTGCCTAGGGACTGAAACATCAACCAATCACAGACTTGAACAACTTCCTTTTCTGATCATAGCACAGTCTGCTGGGCTGTTTATATGAAAGGAAGAGGGCTGTCTCAATAAGAACTGGATTTTTATATATAGATGCTGTTGCTAATATCAGCCTTTCTTTTTGACTTTGTGCCAACTGTCCCAGTTAATACAAGAGCAATTTTTAGTACTGTTTATATGTTCCCCCAATATATTTGGCCTTGTCCAGATTTATTGCATTAACAGGTTGAGAGGTACATGCAAATAAATTGCTTTATAGAATTAGGCATAGCCAAACCTCTCAACTGTCCCTGATTTTGGCTCAAAATGTTGTTCTTCCCCTAATGATCCCTCCGCAAAATAGCAATTTTGGAAGAAAACATGGAGGGTTCATAATTAAGAAATAACTGTAATAATCAGATTACTTTTATTTCAGAAATGCATGTAGATTATTTTATTTTGTCAGCTGCTCAAGTTAGCAGTACTAATAGTAAAGTGTCCCTTCTTTGACAGGTTCCCAGATGTATTGTGTTGCTATTTTATATTTTTACATCACATTTTTGGTCCATTTTTCATAAAATTGTGTTTTTTGGCAAATTAGTGACAAATAATTAAAGACTGAAGTTAGAAAATAATGACAGATATTTGAGTTTCAGATTTCATACCATTCAGAAAATTCATACTAATGCAAGACCTCTATTAGCTTTCTAAGTTTATAAGAGCAATATTTTAAAAATTGTCCTTATTTTTGGGCCTTTGCCCCATTTCTTTGTATGGCTTTGTCCAGATTTCTTGCTCTGAGGTTGAGAGGTATGACAAATGTGTCAGGGCCATCACAAGTCAGCGAGACTTTTCAAACTCTGACATACTTGTTGCATCCCACTCCCCCATGTAGTGACTCTGGATGAGTTGAAGCAAGGCAAGGAGTAGTTATGCAGTGTAAATGTGCAGAGAATCTCACCCATCCAAGGTAGACACAAGTACTAGAGTGGCTTTTCATCTGTCCTTGATTTTTACAGAATGGTCTGGTTTCTGTCATATTTTTTGTACTGTTGATTTATGCTTATTACTCAAAGTGCCTGTTGCTCTGTGTTTAAGTAGCAATACTTTAATGACCATCAGGTAAGCTTGGCTGAGATTGCAAGATGCAAGTAAGCTTTAATAAGCATACTGTTAAAGAATTGCCAACACTGAAAGTCTTTCTGTTGCCATGTAGAGAATACTTAACTAGATAATGTATAAGCCTTGGGTATTGAAATGCATATGCCAGTATTTGTAATAAAGGACAGAATTACATTATTTTAAGAGTCTCATTACACTTGGAGACTTCCAGTCATCTCTGCAGGCTTTACCCGTAAACTGAATGCCAATTGCGTGGTCCATAACCTGTATAGTAATCCTTTTAAGCAATGTATCTTGAGCTTATTTCTTGTTTGCTTTTCATTTTTTACTTTGATCATGTTTTCCCATGAAACAAGTAGATGTCAGGCAGCAGGTCTTTTTTTGGATAAGGAACATTTTTACAAGTGGGGGCATCAGAGATTTCTACTTTCAGCATGTTATTTTAGTAAAGCTGAATATAAATTATAATTAAAACTGCAGTGCAAGAAGTGGTTTGAGTTGAGTGCTGCTTGTTTTTCTTATACTTGATTTTGACTGGCATTCCATTAATGTATTTAAAAAAAAGTAATTTATTTTTTCATGCCTCACAACCTTTTTTGTTTCCATCTAGATATTAAGCTGCCATGCAGCCAATGCATTGAAATATTTTTATTCTTCTACACTTCATTTTGTCTTGATTGGACTCTCATAATGACGGTTTGGCACCCAGGGCAGTATATTTAGTTTTTGTGGTTTGCTACTACAGGTGTGTGTGTGTGGTAGGGAATACCTCAGGCTTGAACCCTGTACCTTGTATGCAGGTGTTAAAGACCTGAATTCCCTACCCACCACCATTTGTAAAAAAAGATTGCAGATTTTTGCCTCATATTTGATCTGATCTGTTCCTCATAATATCTGTGGTTTGTAAATGTTGCAATGTTTGATATTTGATGGTGCAGTGGTAGCATTGTTGCTTCACAGCTGCAGGTTCTCAGGTTTGATTCTTGGCTGGGGTGCCGCCTTTGTGGGGTCTGTATCTTCTCTCTGTGTTTGTGTGGGTTTGCTTTTGTGTCCTCCCGTGTTACAAAGACATGTCTGCATTATTTCTTCCTGGGCCTCTGCTGAAAATTTTTTTTGTTCCAAGTCAGACTGTCCTGATTAACAAATGTTAAATAAAATTGACAGGCATTTGAATTTCAGACTTCAGGTTTCTGAATGTTTAATTCCTTGCATATTTGATGGTGCAGTGGTAGTATTGTCTCACAGCTATAGGTTTTCTGGCTTGATTCTTGGCTGGGGTGCCTTCTGTGTGGAGTCTGCATCTCCTCCCTGTGTTTGTGTGGATTTACTCTGGTGCCTTGTCATTTTACAAAGACGTGTCTGCAGTATTTCTCCCTGGGTCTTTGCTAAAAATTGTTTTTGCTCTGTCAGCAGTAAAATTGACAGGCATTTGAATTTCAGACTTCATGTTCTTCAGAAAATACATAGTAACACAACCGTAACACAACCTTCTATTCTAGCAATTTTCTAAGTTTATAAGATGAATATTTGAAATTTGTCCCTATGTTTGGGACTGTATTCCCCCATTATTGGCTTTGTCCAGGTTTTTTGTGCTAAGGTTGACAGCTATGGCAAGAACTGAATTCACTGAATATGTTTGAGGGCTGTATTCCCTCATTACTGGGTTTGTCCAGGTGTTTTGTGCTAAGAGGTTGACAGCTATGGTGAGAACTGAATTCACTAAATGATAGCCATTTAAGTTTCAGTCTTCCTCTGTTTTACAAAGCAGCTGATTTGGCGTAGTGGTATGTTGCTCTGACTGCTTTGCACAGGGACCTTGGCAGTAAAATGTATGGTGGTAACACAGCATTTCTCTTTCACAAAGCAGCTGATTTGGCATAGTGGTATGTTGCTCTGACTGTTTTGCACAGGGACCATGGCAGTAAAATGTATGGTGGTAACACAGCATTTTATTCTAGCAACTTTCCAAGATTATACAAGCAATGTTTAATGTGTCCCTGGTTTTTGGGCTTTTGACTCCCGCAATACATTTTGGCTTTTTCCAGTTTTCTTGTGCTGCGAAGTTGAGATGCAGTTGATTATTGAGTAGATTTTACAAGGAGCTGAGAGCTGCAGGGGAACAGAAGTTTAGTGTTGCTTAAGTGAAGTTGGCTTGCCTTGTTAATAGCACAACAGGTTGTGTACTTGCTTTTGATGCAGAATGCTGTGGGTTCTACTCCCACAAGGGGTATTGAGAATGTTCTCCTTTGTGAAGATACTAACTATGAGTCTGTTATCAGTTTGCCATCCATTTCCTCTTGCAATATTACTAGCTTATCATTTTTTTAATGTAATATAGGCAATTTATTCCCAAGGGGCAACAGACACTTTATTTTTCGATGAAACCATGAAATAAAAAGGTGTTTGCTAGCAGCAACCTCTTCATTAATTACAGATTTCTTTATTGTGGAATTATTTAGATGACTTTTACTTCTTCAGAGATTGTGCATATTTACTGATAATGGACTGTAGAATTGTGCATATTTACTGATAATGGACTGTAGAATTGTGCATATTTACTGATAATGGTAGACTGTAGAATTGTGCATATTTACTGATAATGGTGGACTGTAGAATTGTGCATATTTACTAATAATGGTGGACTGTGGCAGTCTGAGAAGACTTTTATGATAAATGTTGTCAACCGGGCAGTTTTGCCATTATGGTTGCATGCGTTTTGTTTCATTGCTTACTGGAAAAATGTTCAAAACAAATTTAAAACACCCTCTAACAACTGTACTGTATTGTACAAGGAATATAATTTAGTATAATGAGGAAGGTGTATCAAAGAGCACATGTATGTTTCATATGCAAGGGGCCTATGATTTGAAAACAGACCAAAATTAATCTTTATCTGCCACTGGCAAAATGTATTTTCTTTGAATGTGGGTTTCAATGCTGTTTCAATGAATGTGAGTTTCAAGGGCAGAGAAGTTTTAATGCTAAGTTTTCATTGTGAGACTGTATTGCTTTGCTTAGCAGATGACTTAGTGTTTGTGCTGTAAAATACAAAATAAAACTTTCAAATGAAGTCCAACTCATCATAGAAGTAAAGCAATATGCACATTAGTGTTTATGGTAAATGGAGTGAAATAGCCAAGTAATGGTTCATTGGAATGGCTGCAGAGGCTCCATTCAACCATGATTTTGTCAGGGGGGGAGGGCAGCAAACTCAGACAGGCCCAGCTGAACTATACCTCCCAACTGTCCAGATTTTCAAAGAATGAATAGATTTTTGCTTCTTATTTTTGGTTTGTTCTTCATAAAATTTGTAGTTTTCTGGCAAATCATTTAGGAATTAAGTCACTAAATAATGATGCACTGAGTTTCAGACTTCATAACCCTCACAAAAATGCATGCTAAAGTAAGAACTGTTATTCTATCAACTGTCTCAATTTATACAAGAGCAATTTTTAGTACTGTTTATATGTTCCCCCAATATATTTGGCCTTGTTCAGATTTACTGCATTAACAGGTTGAGAGGTACATGCAAATAAATTGCTTTATAGAATTAGGCATAGCCAACCTCTCAACTGTCCCCGATTTTGGCTCAAAATGTTGCTCTTCCCCCTAATAATCCCTCTGCAAAATGGCAATTTTGGAAGAAAACATGAAGGGTTTACAATTAAGAAATAACTGTAATAATCAAAGTTATAGATTACTTGAAATGCATGTAGATTCTTTTATTTTGTCAGCTGCTCAAGTTAGCAGTACTAATATTAAAGTGTCCCTTCTTTGACAGGTTCCCAGCTGTATTGTGTGGCTATTTTATATTTTTGCATCACATTTTTGGTCCATTTTTCATAAAATTGTGTTTTTTGGCAAATTAGTGACAAATCATTAAAGACTGAAGTTAGAAAATAATGACAGACATTTGAGTTTCAGATTTTATACCCTTCAGAAAATTCATACTAATGCAAGACTGATTCTATTATCTTTCTAAGTTTATTAGAGCAATATTAAAAATTGTCCTTATTTTTGGGCCTTTGTCCCACTTCTGTGTATGGGTTTGTCCAGATTTCTTGCTCTGAGGTTGAGAGGTATGACAAATGTGTCAGGGCCATCCCAGTCAGGCAGAGACATTTCAAATTGTGACATACTTGTTGCACCCCACTCCCCCATGTAGTGACGCTGGATGTGTCCAAGCAAGGCAAGGAGTAGTTATGCAGTGTAAATGTGCAGTGTGTCCCCTCATCCAAGGTAGACACGAGTACTACAGTGACTTTTCATCTGTCCTTGATTTTGCAGAACGGTCTGGTTTCTGTCATATTTTTGTACTGTTAATTTATGCTTATTACTCAGATTTATGCTTATTACTCAGAAAGTGCCTGTTGCTCTGTGTTTAAGTAGCAATACTTTAATGACCATAAGGTAAGCTTGTCTGAGATCGTAAGATGCAAGTAAGCTTTAATAAGCATACTGTTAAAGAACTGCCAACATTGAAAGCCTTTCTGTTGTTGCCATACAGAGAATACTTGACTAGATAATGTATAAGCCTTGGGTATTAAAGGACAGGATTCCATTATTTTAAAAAGCTCATTACACTTGTTGGAGACCTCCAGTCATCTCTACAGACTTTACCCATAAACTAAACAGAATGCCAATCATGTGTGGTCGATAACCTGTACAGTAATCATTTAAGCAATGTATCTTCAGCTTGTTTCTTGTTTGCTTTTCATTTTTTACTTTGATCATGTTTTCCCCATGAAACAAGTAGATAGTTGTCAGGCAGCAGGTCTTTTTTGGATAAGAAGCATTTTTACAAGTGGGGGCATCACAGAGATTTCTACTTTCAGCATGTTACTTGTTACTTCAATAAACCTGAATATAAATTATAATTAGAACTGCAGTGCAAGGAGAAGTGGTTTGAGTTGAGTGCTTCTTGTTTTTCTTATACTTGATTTTGACTGGCATTCCAGTAATGTAAGTAATTTATTTTTTCATGCCTCACAACCTTTTGTTTCCATCTAGATATTAAGTAAGCTGTCATGCAGCCAATGCATTGAAATATTTTTATTCTTCTACACTTATTTTTGTCTTGATTGGACTCTCATAATGATGGTTTGGCACCCAGGGCAGCGTATTTAATTAAAGTTAGTTTTTGTGGTTTTGAGCATAGCTCCTCCCCTTTCTAGTTGCCCACACCCCTTCCCCTTGACCCCACCCATTCAGCTGTCTCCTGCAGCCCCCCTTTGATTTGAAGTCACCAGCCGCCACTGGGCTAACTTTTAAAAACATAAAATAACTTATTAATAAAAATAATTTTAGGATCTTTGTCCCTTTTCAGCTGTTAAATTAAACCCATTGTGTTACAGTACAAGTGATACAAACATATCATAAAATATGTAATTAATTGAAAAGAATTCAAATAGCTCTACCAACTTTTAACAGAATGAGGTATTGACATGAATAAGGACATTTCTAAAATATCAAGTAGTTTATTGCTTTTTATTAATAAATTGTTCTGTATTTTTAAACTGAGTTGTGGTTGCTTTATTTGTTTGCTTTACTTATTGTTTATTTATATTGTTTAGTACTTTTCAACATGGGTCTATATTGAATCAGTGAAAGCTTAAAAATGCGAACGCTGATTCATCGACCCTATTAAGTGAAAGCTTACAATCCCGTACACTCAGAATAGCGATTTTTTTCCCAGGGAAAAAAAATCGCTGTTCCACAAAAAAAAAAAATCTTGAAACAGTAAATAATGTAGGGGGCTTCACCCCCCACACCCCCCTACTTAAATATACCAACTCCAAGATCGCACCACAGTGGAAAAAATGGCAAACTCCTGAAACCGGCCCAGCGATTTTTTTTTTCCCCTGAGGAAAAAAATCGCTGTTCCGGGTGTTCGGGATTGTAAGCTTTCACTTTCAACATATATGATCTTCATATGTACTTTCAAACCCACAAGGAAACAAACACTGCTGTCTTCTACTAGTAAACAAACTAAAATTTCAAACTATCCAGTATCTCCCTCAGGAATCAGAATGAAAAACGTCTATTCAAGCAATTGCTAAAGAATCATCCTAGATCATTGTTCCCAACACATGGAATAGACTTCCACAAAAAATAAGAAAAAAACAAAACATATCCAAATTTTATACACCTGCTCAAAAAGCAACTTCAACTAAACACATAAATTCTAACAAAACTCTTTTCCAGAAACCATCTCTTTCATACATTTAAGTGCATAGTGTATCTACTAAGGTTGAATTGTGCTTTACAAGCACCATCTCACTCTCAGACTACTGTAATATGATTTAGACCCCTAAGTTCTCACATGTCTATATGTTCAATCTTTATAACCTTTTATAGTCTTATTTTCTCTCTATCTGTATATCATCTGCTCTGCAACTATTATCCACAACTTATCATAGGTATTCCTGAATGTCCCATTTCAAAAACACTCATTCCAGCTCCCACAGCTCATAATTTGCCTGATTATCATAAATCTCTGAACTAATGCCAAACATCACTCTTTGCTCCTCTCCACTCAATGTTTACCAAGCTCACGCAGAAAGTAAAGAAACCAGTATTCAATAGTTCAAAGCCAAACTAATTTTAGTCTGCTAATTTCTCAGTGACTGTACGTAAGGTTAAGTTTCTTTGTCAGATGTAGCCATCTATGTTATTTCATACTAGTAATTAAAGCTGTTGCTCTCTCAACCTCTCAGTTTGTCAAATATGGACGTCATTGTATTCCTTCTAAATATGCTGTAATGAAAGAAGTTACCTTGTATAGAGTAAACGATCCCATAATAAAAAGGTATTTTGTATCTTTTACAAATGTTAACACTACAGCTCCATGAAAGGAGAGTATCCAAATGCCCAAGAAGCAATTCCATGACAATGCTGTCATTTCGATTTAAAAGCATTGTTGGAGAATTATGCTGACACTAAGTGCCATTTCTGAGTATTTGGCACCTTCCTCCTTTGTAGTACAATAGTGGAGCTGATTACATTAGTTGGGGGGTGAAGAACAGCCTCCCACACACACATTGGAGGTGTAGGGGGGCTTGTCCACTTCAAAAGACACTGAACACTTTGTTTTCAGGAAGTTATTTTCAGTGGGTTGTCTTTCAGGGAGTAGAAACTTGAGGGATTCATCCATTCATAGTAGAAGTGCTACAGATTTTATATGAATCTTACTGTCTTGTTCCTATTCAATGACCCTGATTCTAAATGACCTCTTACACGGAGAGTAGGTGTTTTGAAATCTCGTCTGCATATTAAGCATGTTTATGGATAGACTTTACAGCAAAGTAAGTCACTTACACTGAGACCAGGTCTTTCAGAATAAGGGCAGACTTACACTGAAAGCAACTCTTTTAGAATCTGACCCATAGTCTTATAACCCAAATAATATATTATCTATGTTATCTGTACACAAATGCATGTTTCCAGTGGTAAGTTACAAATATTGTTAAACCTATAATTTCAACTGACAAATTATCAGTTTTGTTAAATGTGTTGATTCTTTCTTTTTCTTGCCTGTTTTACACAGGTCATACCTGAAAAGTATCACTAGACCAGTGCATTTACACAGTTAACAAATATAGTATAACATACATTTGTATATGTAATTCCTCCCCTTATTCCCACTTATGAATTTGGAGTGTGACTGGATTTAGGGTCTTAACAGGTTAACAGAACAGTTTTCTAAAAATTTTAAATCAAGTATTCAATTTTCCTAATTTTAGTTCTGAGAAAAATGAGACTGAAAACTTAAATCAATACATTTTTGCAATAAATGATTCCACTTTTTTATTTAGAAAATAATTAGTCCCCCGGATTTACAAAAGCTTGCACTGAGTGCAAGAAGAGTGTAGGAGCTCACTCCGGCAATATGTCTGCCGTGCGATCCAGGTACAGCCGGCAGGGCCGTGCACGAGAGCTGCTAATGCTACTCTTGCACAGACAGTGTCATGGTATGCAAATTACCTCATTTAATGATGAAAGCCATGCAAATGAGGTAAATTTGCGATCCAGGAAACACTAACCTGTCCGTGGAAGATTAGTGTTAGCTGCAGAAATGTACTCTGTTGGTAACGGAGTACATTTCTCCAAATAGCTAAACAGAGCCATGACAGCTCCAAATAAAGAATGCATACAGTTGAGCAAACATGCCATTGGCCAAATATAAGGTCATTGACATTATAAAATGTTTAAAAATATAACAATTTAACTTTTTTTCCCCCGATCTCTGATGTTTAAGCATAGCGCAGCACCGCACAAACGTGCGGCGCTTATAAAAACAAGAAAATAATTAAAAAAAGCCAAAAATAGGCATTTTCACTAAAAAGCTTATTCTGCCATGCAGGTGAATGGCAGGCTGAAGACAACATGGCCACTGAGTAGTGGTTACTAAGGGGGGGAAGCTCAGTGTGAGAGATGTAACCAT
>NC_056744.1:918420417-918442917 GCF_019279795.1 Protopterus annectens
GGCTGATGACATCCATCAGAAATGCACACACACCTGAACAAGAACTCCATAATGAGGCACATGCACAAACAAGAAACATAATTGAGCATGTGTTTGGGATGCTCAAGTCATGGTTCCGGTGCCTGGACACATCTGGTGGAGCCTTCCAGTAATCACCAACTACATGTACCCAAATTGTTATGGTATGTGCCATGCTACACAATATGATCCTGCGGAAACAGCTGCAGCAGGAACAGCATGGGGCAGGGCCAAACAGGCCCCCACCATTGCCAAGGCTTGCACAGGCACAGTGTGACTCGGAGGAGGAACAACCCGAGCCTGCTCCAGTAGGCAGAAGGAGGCATGCCCAGTATGCCCTGGCCTTGGCAAAGAGGCAATACATAGCACATACACTGACTCAGTAGGAACCCTGGAAATGACACCTCTCTCTGATTCGCACATACAGTAAAAGGGATGCCTAACTTGACACTACCTGTTTTCAAACATGTATAGGGAGTGTACTATGTGCATCCAACATAGGCAGCCCTGCAGCACCACCTGAGGCATGAGTGCCCTATTTTAAGTAATATAAAGCACTGCTAAACACATTTTACCAGTATTGAGCATATTTAAATACAATTGTGCATAGCTGCGCACTGCTCTAACCAGCGCAACATTGGGCAACATCAGGCAATGTTGGACAAAGTCAGGCAAAGTCGGGCAAAGTTGAGCAAAGTTGAGCAAAGTCAGTTAAATACGCTCACACCTGCTTTACTGTTCCTTAATCAGTCAGGTCTGCCCAGCAGAAAAATAAAAAGCAGTGACAGGGCTCGAACTCAGGATACTGTGCACTATAGTCACAGTACTGAACCACTAAGCCATGATAGCATTTCACTGGCACAGATGCAACTTAAGTCACACATACTAGTTGGGGGGGGTCACATACCTAATAGTCACAGCCAGCAGGACAATTGTAGACAAACACAAACACAATCAAATGATGTATCATTCCCTCTAAAGAGGCATATGGGTAACCTCCCCCCAGGTCTATGCAAACAGATAACAGCAGGCTAGGCAGTGTGATGTGGGTTGGGTAGGCTATGAAGTCACAAACTAATATGCATGTAATTGGAAGCTAAGGTCTGTAGTACAGTGATATGCCTCTAGCTAGTACAATAGGCAACAGTACAGGCTGAAATGGAGTACCTGACATAGCAGTGCAGGCCTAGCAAATGTGTATAAGTGTCAGGTGTACCCCTCATCCTATGTACACCCACAGTAACAATCTGGCGTGCCCCCCCCCGGGTAGACATGTACAAATAATAGCTGTCCCCCCTGTATGTAGAAATGTTGATAAGTCTATGAAAATTGACTCATGGAAGCCCTGCAGGCACAGTGTGCTTCCTGTCGATGTACAACACAAAGGTGAGCCCTGAAGTAAAAACCAACTTGATTTTTCACACACATATAGTATATATGCCCATAGTGGGCATGCTCACACACTTGAACAAATTTTGCAAATTTCAGTCAACAACATACTGAAATGTCATACTGGGCATGCTCACACACATAGGCCATGTCTGAGTACAGCAGTGGGACACACATATCTGGCAGTTGCAGTTCTTACTCCAGACACATGTCACTATTCATCAATGCTGCCTTGCGCACACAGTGATATGAAAACATACCCATATAATATATTGGACCCCTGTCATAATCAAACTATGTAATACAAGCACTTAAGTTGTTCAAAGAAAGTTAAAATACAAAGAAGATCAATAAATCTCCGATTAGTAGCATCATGAAACAATGAGCACTCCTAACATTATCCAAGCCAAGCTCTGCCAAAAATATTGCCAAAGATTCCTTAGAGAATCATGGAGCTTTCTTTAGCTATGTCATAAATACCAATGTAAACTCATATATGTTCTGAGTTAGTGCAAAGTGTAAACGAATACATGTACACGACTGACATTGCCGACATCTTGTCAGACAGGTTCATACATATTTACCCCCCTCTCACTGACAAAAGGACCCATTACCATACCCGGAGATTGTGAAAACCCAGAAATCACATATGCAATGGTTAAACAGCTCTATCCAAACCTAAAAACATGGTGTCTATGGGATGACTTGCTGTCCCTGGCTGTGTCATATGTGAACTCCAAAACAAACAGACCCTGCACCTGAACAGTCTGTTGAGACTCACCCTCTGTACAGGATATGAAACTGTTGAATGGGATACAACAGCATTTAGCACACTCCACAAATGTTGGTGCACAACAGACCATGGGAACTATTGTCTTATAAGCCTAATAAGCCTAATCTACAAGGCCATGGAGTCCATCATTATGGAACTCATAAACAGAGCTATTGGGATTCTACAAACACCCAACCCTACCCATTTTGGTTTGGTCAGGGGCAGATCATGGTCCCTAAACCTGCTAGACAGTTTGCAAGGCAGTTACCCAGGACATACATCAATGAAATGAGCTCCACATGGCCTACATAGACCTTGAAAAGACCTTTTCCAATATCCCACACACATGTCGTATCCACAAAATCAACAACCTGTGCATAAACACGTATGTCATCTGATGGATTGCCAACTGGAGCAGAGATAGATCCCACAAGGTAAGAATTGCGGTCTCCCTGTTGGACTGTAAGCTGGTAACCACTGCTGTCCCCCATGGCTCAGTCCTGGGACCCCTCCTGTCTGGTGTATAATATTCAGAAGAACAGTCAAACACACGAGGGCTATGGTTATCAAAGTTTGTGGATGACTGCAAAAAGGTTGTCATAATCGGTTTGGGACAACAGAGACATCCTTAAAAAGGGTTTCAGTCAGACAGATGTGGTGTCAAAATTATGGCCTCGAGCTACAGTCATACAAATACCACATAGGTGCCAACACCCTAAATATGGAGGTAATAATAAGGGATCTATGGTCACATGTGGATAGTCATCTCTACTTTCAGAAACTCATTCACAAAGTGGTTAGAAAATCATGCTACGTATTCCCACAAATTGCCAAAGTCTTTGCATGTAGGTCAAAGGAGGTTCCCTCTACTCATCAGTCATCAGACCCATCAGAGGGTACCATGACACACTTGCGATGAATCTGATGAGGCACCTTCAAGCAGCTGGAAAGACCACTGAAGTACCTCAACAAGAGGATTACTGGCCTGGTACTCTGTTGCATACTGTCTACTCAGGTGCTCTCTGCCCAACAGACAGGTCCATGTCCAATGCAGAACTGATGTACATGCTCTATCTGAAGTAAACCCAAGCTCACTGTGCCACATGCTCTAGGGATATAATCATCACAACAATAAATAGAACATGTTGGAGGGATACATTACTAACTCACAGACTTCCCTTGCTTTGGAACAGGCTCCCAACCTACATTAAGCTGAGTCCCTCACTGACACTCTTCCAGAGGAGTCTTGATGAGTGTATGTGAAACTGAACTGTCACACCATGGATCACTTCATCAGCTCTACTACACAGAGGCATAGGGAACTAACCCCAGGTGTGGTGATAGCTGCACACACTGACCATACTAATAAATGCCTTCAGGCAGATAGCCTATTACATACATATGTACCTATATATGTAGGGGGAACACAGTATAATAAGCCAAAGATGAATGGACAGAGATGTGTGTAACAGGGTGAACATGACAGGGAGCCATCCAGGACTGTCCCACCCAGCACACATCCCAATGGCACAAAAGACATGAGGTGCACATCTCACCCACTGTACATAATAGCCACCAGTATCTGTAAGCATTACAGTGTGTGTGTGGTGCATGTGCCTGCTGTACAACATGACTGTACAATGAAGTACACATCTACTATCTGTAGACATGTACCTGTCACATAGGTTTATAGGTATGTAGTAGACTATCTTCACAAAGGCATATATTAGCCTAGGCAAGTTGTGCAGCTTTCACCACCCCAGTGGTTAGTCTCCTAAGCCCTAGTTCTAATAGTTAGCACCCTAATCCCCTTTCTAGTGGGTCTGCTGATGTGATCCCTAGCACGAATTGTCTGTTTCCCATCCACTCATCAAGGTTCCTATTGAAGAGTGTCAGCGAGAGGCTCTGTCTGATATACATTGGGACTCTGTTCCACAGTAAGGCAAGTCTCTGGGATGGTACTCTATCCCACCAGCATGTTGTATTCATTGTTGTGATGAGGTTCATATCCCTGGAGTGTGTAGTGCGACTCAATTTTGTTTACCTTAGATGGAGCATGTTCAACAGTTATGTGTTGGACTTGGATCTGTATGTTAGGCAGAGTTTGCCTCTGAGTATGCGGTTTGCAACAGAGAACAGAGTTAGTTTTTCCAGTTGTGTTGCATAACACAACTGTTTGAGGCCAGTAATCTTCTTGGTGAGGTACCTCTGTGGTCTCTCCAGCTGCAGGATATGCCTAGTCGAGTACATCCAAAATGGTGCATTGTACTCAATGATGGGTCTGATGACTTAAGAGTAGAGGGCCACAACTACCTCTTTTGATTCTGATGCAAACCCTTTGTTGATTAGGTGGGCCACATAGGATTTCCTAATCACTTTGGCAACATGGTTGTCAAAGGAAAGATGACTATCTACTTGTGTCCCCAGATCACTTATTACCGTGTCAGTTTTTAAGGGGTAACACCTATGTGGTAGTTTGTGGGTACTTTGTTTTCCCCAAAGGGGATTACTATGCATTCTTTTGCATTGAGCTTGAGGCCATGATTCTGACACCACAATTCTGTCTCATGGAGTCCCTTCTGAAGAATATTTGTGTCATCCGGGGAATCTATTATGGCAAACACTTTACAGTTCCCAGCAGACTTAGTCAAACACAACCCTCCTGTGTTGGCATGTACTTCTGAGAAGTATATACCAAACAGGAGGGGCCCCAGGACTGAACCCTGGGGGGCACCAGTTGTTACCAGTTTAGAGTCTGACATGTAGCCAGCAACTCGTAATTTGTGGGATCTATCTGTGAGCCAGTTTGCATTCCATCTTGTGATACATGGATTTATGCCCAGGTTGGTGAGTTCATCTATGATACCTGACTGGGGAATGGTGTCAAAGGCCTTAGCGAGGTATATCATCTGTAGCCTGGGTAACTGTCTCAAAGAAATCCACCCAGTTCAGGAGGCATGATCTGCATTTGATGAAGCCAAACTGGGTGTGCTCAACTGTGTGAAGGTTCCCAATGTCTTTATTGTTGACTTCCATTATGATTGGCTCCATTGCCTTGCAGATCAGACTCGTCAGGCTCATAGAGTGGGAATGCCAAGGGTCTGTTGTGGCCCCAACCCTGTGGAGTGGGAAGAACGTTGCTGTGCAATATTCTATGGGTACATATCCTGTAGGGAGGATATAGAGAGAGGTGTAGGTATCCTTGATGAATATGGATACATCCCCGCCCTATGTGCTATGATCCAGGTTCTGATGCTGGAAGGTATGGAATGAGTAGTATCCTGGTAGTGCTGGTGTGCTCTCTGGAGCCTTGAACTAGGTTTCTGTTACTGCACAGATATCAATATTCTCCATACTGAGAAATGCCTGGAGTGTGTGCATTTGGAGGCTGAGACATTTCGCAATGAGTAGCATTTAGCTCACTTTGTGGTTATTTGTGTTGGTTATGGGGTTTGGTTTGTCCTGAGTGACCGGTGTTCTACACCTGAAGTCAACACCTCATTGGTCTGATCTGACCATAAGCTAATTACCTAGATATCCACATCCTGCCTCCACCCCCCAAGGAAACCATGGTAAAACATTTCTCCAAAGCCAACTTCATGCTTCTTAAAACAGAAGTGGTGAACTTCATGAAACCCATGCAGATGGACAATACAGTTACAACTACTGAATCCTACACAATTGCACTTTATAATCACTTACATAAGTGCATGGATCGTGCTATCCCAAACAGAACCAAGACGCTATCCTCCAAAAAAAGGAAGCCAATATGGTGGTCCCCTGCCATAAAAAACCTGTACAACAGAAGGAAGAAACTGCTGCAAAAGAGAGTAAAATCCCATGAGTGTAGGAGCTCCCTGATCAGCCTCAGTAAGAAGCTGTGATCCCTGATAAAATTCCTCCAAAGCTAGTTACGAAAACAAAATTGCCACTGATTATAAAGACAACCACAAAGCATTCTATAGCTATGTCAATAATCTCAATGGCAACACTCAGATCTGCCCTGAGTTACAGCACAATGGCACTAAATATGCAGACCCAACTGATATTGCCAACATCCTGGCAGACAGGTTCAGTGCTAACTTTACCCCCCTCTCACCCATTAAAGAGCCCATTTCTATATCGGAAAAATGCAAAGTTCCTGTAATCACAGCTGCACAGGTAAAAATTACACTCTCCAAAGCCAGGAACACAGCATCCATGGGACCAGACAACATCCCAGGCTGCGTTCTACACGAACTACAGAATGAACTGGCGCCCCACCTAAGTACCATGGCCAGTCATAGCCTCACCTCAGGCTTTGTGCCTGCTGAATGGCACACGGCGATGGTTATCACACTCCACAAGGGGGGAGCCACCACAGACCCCGGGAACTAATGACCCAGTAGCCTGATGAGCCTGGTCTGCAAGGCCATGGAACGTATCATCATGGAACTTATAAACAAAGACACTGGTAATCTCCAAACTCTGGACCCCACCCAGGTCAGGTTTGTAAAAGGCAGATCATGTCTCCTGAACCTGATAGACTTCTTTGAAGCAGTCACCAAAGCCGTAGACAAGGGTAAGGTGGTTCACACAGCCTATCTAGATCTTGCCAAGGCTTTCGAAACATCCCCCACTCTGGAATTATAGATAAACTCACTAAACTAGGTATAAATCCCTATGGCACAAGATGGGTTGCCAATTGGCTCATTGACAGAACCTACAATGTGAAAGTAGCAGACTCCAAATCCGACTTCAGACCAGTGACAAGTGGAGTACCACAGGGTTCAGTCCTGGGTCTTCTCCTGTTTGGTATCTACTTCTCTGAAGTACAGGCTAACACAGAAGGTCTTTGGCTAATGAAGTTCACAGATGACTGCAAACAAAGAGCCATAATCAAAACTCCTAACGATGTGGACATCGTACAAAAGGGCCTCACTGAGACAGATGCCTGGCGTCAAAGCCATGGCCTCAAGCTCAATGCCAAAAAGTGCACTGTCATCCCCTTTGGTAAAAACTCTGTAACCATGAACTACAACATAGGCGGTAGTATACTTAACACTGAAAGTGTGATAAGAGAACTTGGGACACAGGTGGACAGTAGTCTCTCCTTTGATAATCACATCACTACAGTAGTCAGAGGAAATCCTTATACGTGGCACACCTCATCACAAAAGGTTTCTCATCCAAAAAAAAGAGGTCATTGTTCCCCTCTACTCATCACTTATTAGACCCATTATAGAGTACAGCACCCCTTTTGGTATGTACCTCACAAGACATCTACAACAACTGGAAAGGCCACAGAAATACCTCACAAAGAGGATTACCGGCCTCAAACAGATGCCCTACACAGACCGTCTCAAAAAAATCCAGCTTTACTCCGTCACATATTGGTTACTCAGAGGTGATCTCTGCCTAACATACAAAGCTATGTCAAACCCAGAGCTGTTGGACATGCTCCAATTAAAGAAATCCCAATCCCTCCAAGCTACACGCTCTAGGGACCTAAACCTTGTCACCACAATAAACAGAACATGCCGGAGGGATAGATTCCTGTCCCAGAGACTTCCCATACTCCGGAATAAACTACCTATCTATATCAAAAAAAGCTCTTTATTAGCACTCTTCGAGAAAAATCTTGATGATTGGATGGGAAATAGGAAATTCACCCCGGGGATCACCACTGTGGCTCTGCTCGACAGTGGAACAGGAAAATAATTTTCTTGAGTGGCAAAAGCCAGGGTACCTTTTTAGGCTGGGCTTGTATAGTTCCCAGGGCCGATAGCCTAGTACCTACCTATGAACCTATGAACCTTTGATCCTTGGCTAAAAAAGGTAATATGGGGACAGCAAGAGCCTTGGCCAGTATTCAGAAGCATAGGGGGTGACAGGTGCAAACCATATCTAGCGAAGCAACGAGGCATGTCTATCATGTCATCCCAGGCAGACAGAGACTGGATACCCTTTGAATGACACCAGAAGCTCAGCCAATTGTTGAAGATTATCATCTTTTTGTTATATTGCAGTATCATGTAGGTGAAGGTAAGATGCTACTCAAGGTCAGGGTAATACCAGCCTGGGCTACATGATCATCCAGCTACTATATATCTCTTGTCATGTTGTCCTGGGAGGTATATCTCAGATCCTTCACACTGACATGTACAAAGACCGCGTCATATATGTACCTGTTCTGGAGTGATCTAAGTGCTTGTGTTATGTGGTGGATCATAGCACCTGACAGACAACTGGCAGTAACCTTCCCCTTGTCCAGCCTAGTGAGTGGAACATCTGTGTGCCTGACTATGGAGTCACCTATTACTAGTGTGTTGGGTATGTTGTTTTGCCTTAGGGCCTGTTGTGAGGCACAGTGCTTTGGTGTATTATGTGTTTTTTGGCATGTGCTTGGAGGTGCATGTTGCTTGCTTGTCTGCTTAGGAGGACACTTACTCTTTTTCAGATTAATATTTGTATTCTCCGAGTATGGTAATGTGTATTTATGTGTGTGTTTTGCTGGTGCTTATATTGTGGGTCTATGTGAGACTGTTGGTGTTGTGCTTGTATGACCCTACTCCTCTTGACTGTATTGTCCACTATTGGGTTGACAGAACTTAGCCATTGGTTTGACCCTGTATGTGCCAGCATGTGGAGCATCAACCCATATATGATATAGTCATGGCCTATGCATACAATACACTCACAGTACACCTAGTACGATAAGCCTGCTGAGGTTAGCAAATGTGAAAAAAAACTTTGGGCAAACTGTCAGCGAGTAATGTCTGTATTGCACCCTGTAACTCCATATTGCTTGCTGAAGTGTAAAGAAGTACTTAGTTTGGATTAAGAACCCCTCACTTGCCAACTGTGTATGTGTGTGTGTCTCTCCCTGGGGAGAGAGCAACCTTTTTGGAGACTACTCACACCCCTTAAAAGTGATATATTCATCTTTGTCGTCTGATGATGTCACCATCCTACAAATATACCAGTGGGAAAATGAAATCTCAGTAATGTGTGTAGAGTGTCATGTAAGTGCGTACTGCTCTAGTATCATAATGTAATTAAGTAGGGATTTGAATCCTGCACTTGCCAACTGTGTTTGTGTCTCCTTGGGGAAGGAGAAACCTTTTTGGAGACTACTCACACCCCTTAAAAGTGATATACTCATCTTTGTCAAGTCTGATGACGTCACCATCCTACAAATATACCTGTGGGAAGGTGAAATCCCAGTAATGTGTAGAGTGCATTGTGTAAATGCGTGCTGCTCTAGTATCATAATGTAGTTAGGTAGGGTATTGAATCCTGCACTTGCCAACTGTGTATGTGGGTTTCTCCCTGAGGAGGAAGCAACCTTTTTGGAGACTACTCACACCCCTTAAAAGTGATATACTCATCTTTGTCAAGTCTGATGATGTCACCATCCTAAAAATATACCTGTGGGAAAGTAAAATCCCAGTAATGTGTGTAGTGTGTCATGTAAATGTGTGCTCCTCTAGTATCATAATGTAGTTAAGTAGGGGTTTGAATCCCACACTTGCCAACTGTGTGTGTGTTCCAGGTGTGTAAGAGTGTGCGACACTGTTGGCCAATGTGAAGTGGGTTTTGATTTTTCTAGTGTATGACATATCACAATGACAACTGTATGTGCATAACACATATAAGGTAGCTGTGAGGCAAAGCCATATACATACATGTAACCTCAATTATTTCATAGGTAGGTACTCTGCTTTCTCCATGAAAGGATCTGTTATCTTTGCCAGAGTATGCTGGCGCTTTCCAGACCTTAGGTCACTTCTGTATGTTTGTGACAAGCTTAGTCACTGCAGTGATCCCTGGGCTATATCTTCTGTTTCACTTCCACTCATCACGGTTTCTATTGAAGAGTGTGAGTGAGGGTTTATGCTTGAGGTATATTTGAATCCTGTTCCAAAGCAAGCAAAGTACGGCAAAGATGACTAATCATTATAGGTGTGCAACAACCTCTGTGGATCTGCATGCAAACTCTTTATTGCTTATGTGCTCCACAGAGGGATGTCCCAAACCCTCTGGTAATGTGATTATCAAAGGAGAGATGACTAAACACATGGCTCTATGTATACATTAGTACCTGTTCCACATTTTGGGGGCTACTACCTAAGTGGTACTCTGGGAATACCTTGTTATCTAAAAATGGATAACTATGCTTTCTTTGTCTTATAGCTTTACAGCATGATTTTGACACCAGGTATCTGTCTCTATGATACTCTTTTGGAGGATGTGTGTGTCATCTGGAGAATAAAGTATAGCCCACAGTATGCATTTTCATCAAACGTGGGCAGACATATCCCTACTGTGTTTGCTTGCACCTAAGAAAGCTATATGCCAAACAGGAGTGGTCCCAGGACTGAGTGTAGGCGAATACCACTTGTTACTGGCATAGAATTTTACATGGAGGCTGCAAATGTTACTGTGTGTCCTTCATCTGTGCATCAGTTGTCAATCCATCATCTAACAATTGTTTATGGTCAGTCTGTTGAGGTTATGTATAACACCAGAATGTGGGATGGGTATGAATTGCTGGTGAGCTATAGCTTGGCTGTGTGGACCTCCCCTCCCTCACCTATAGCCTTGTTAACTGGCTTGAAGTCTACTAGGTGTAGGAGCCATGATCTGGCCATTAGAGAACCTAAGTGGGTATGGTGCAGTGTTTGCAGGTTCATAATGTCTCTGTTAATTAGTTCCATAATGCTGTGTTCCATAGCCTTCCAGATAACATTTGTCTGGCTTATAGGGTGAGAGTTTCCAGGATCTGTTGTAGTTTTACCCTTAATCAATTTATGTTAACATTTGCACTATGTGTGACGAGAGTGGACAGGATTAGGAATAAGTATATTAGAGGGTCAGCCCAGGTTTGAAGGTTAGTAGACCAAGCCAGATAGGTAGGATTAAGTTGGTTTGTACATGTGTTGAGGAGGGATGCAGAGTATATTGTGAAATAGTTGCTAAGGATGAAGCCACCAGGTAACAGGAAAAGAAGAATGCCTAAGATGAGGTTTATGGCTGTGGTGAGAGACAACATGCAGGTGGATGGCGTGACAGTGCAAGATGCAGAGGGCAGGAAGAAATGGAAACAGATGATCTAGTGTGGCGACCCCTAATGGGAGCATACGAAAGGAGAAGAAGAAGAAGAAGTAGCTCAACCCTTGTGGACTGTGAACACCATTACCGTGCGTCATTCCACAAGTATGTAAACTGTATAGAGGCTGCATCTGGACAGAGTGTTTAGGTGAGTGGTGAGTTCATATGTCAGCTTGTGTATGACACAGCCTGGAACACTGTCCAGTACCATTGCCACTGTGGTTTGGATTTTGGTAAAGAGATGTTTTAACTAGAGTGTCTGTGAATCATCAGGTTTTGCATTCTTCAGGTCTGGAAATGTGGCCCTTATGTAATGGTGGTGAAATCCGCATTCAAACTGTCTGAGAAGAAATTAGTAATGTCAGTCAGATAAGTGTACTTTGTGACCATTTACATTAACTGTGGCCCGATCTGAGATTTCCCCTGTAGATTATAAACAACACTAAAGAAATCTTTAGTGTTGTCTTTGGAATCCTTGCCATTTTGTATTTTGAAGCTTGTCTTGTATGTTTAATGAGGGCTTGTATTTTCCCAATGATACTGACCAGAGAGGTTATCCCTTCTTGGTATGTAACTCTTTTTTAGTACAACTTCGCACCTTCTATTATATATTAAGTTTATGGAAGGGGTCCATGAGACTAATGCACTTTTACTGTATAAGTGAAAATTTCTTGAGTTTGTGATAGCACGGTCCATGCAACCTTGTAGGTGAACAGTGTGCATTACTAAAGGATTATGCAGCTGGGACAGTGTTAACCTTAGTAATGCAAACCAATGTCAGATAGCAACAACAGCATCACCCACAGCACAGTGTCAACCTGTGTCATACACACACATGCGTACTCATGTTCCAAAATGTGTCCAGTACAATGCATACTGGCCACCAATAGAAACTATGGAGTGTTAACACTGGCCAATACAGGGCATGTCACCCTGCCCATGTGTCCAATATGCATGTACATGCAGAAAGTGCACCTCCACCATGTTCACAAATGGACACCTGCAAACCTGTGTTGCACACACCCCACACTTACTGTCCACTGTATAATGCATGCTGACACAACTACACACATCAGCCAAGTGGCACATGGGCAAACAAAACACAATTGGAATAAACACTGGTGAAAACAATACAACATTGCTAATTACAGCTTTAATGCATCATGCCTGCTCAGCTACACCTTCAAGGATATTATTACACTTTACTGCTGACAACATGCTACACATACAACCATTGTTATACTTTATTAAAGTCACCCTGTGCATCAGCACCATGTTAGCCTGTTCCTGTATCAGTGTTACAGATGACAGGAGGTGGCACAGGTTTCATCATATGCACAGGGTGTGTTGTTGGTTTGCCAGAGGCCTACACTGAGCCATACAATTGACATGTGTGTGTGAGTGTGTGTGTGAGGGCTATGAGTACTGTTATGGGCCAATGTTGATGTCATGTGTGCGGGTATATGTTTGCCCTAGGTTTCTTGTTTATGTTTGTGTGTCTGCATGCACACAGTTCCACCATGTGGCTGCCATATACAGGGATTTGTGAGAAAGCTACAGACTGTACCTGGCAGGCTTTACAGATCACCATCTCTGGCCATGGATACGGAACCTGTGCCTGGCAGGGGTGCTACAGACAGTATCAGGTACTAATCCAGATTGGGTACTATCTGAAGAGGTTGACAAATGTCCATTTGATCCAGGTCCTTGCGGGGACTGGCCAGAGCCACATGCACGTGGTCTGCTAGGACGGTCTATGGACAGCCCCTCAACATTGCTGGGGCTGGTACTGGCACTACGGGAGTGGCTGTGACTTACTGGACATCCACGGTGACCTCCAGCTGGTGATGTTGTTGCCATACATCCACATCAATGTCTCAACTGTCCTGCACTGTCCTGACACATGGACATGACATTGTGGAGGACATCCAATGTCTCACCCCAACATCTATCAATGACCTCAGTGCAGTTACGTATGGCACCTGCTAGGTCATGGATACTGTCATTTACAGAGGTGTAATGAGATCTCTTTGCCCTTAGCCCCTGTCTGGTGCACCGCTCCATGTGTATCTGTGCCTCCATGACAGCCTGGAACATGCGTGTGGTAGAAAGAGGTGTGGCACGTCTGCCAAACGCATGATGACCAGCAGTGCTCTGACGAGAACCCCTGGGCATCTGCCTATGTGGTACCATTCCAGACATCTGGCTATGGCTGCTGTGTCCTGATACATGTGCCATAGATACCACACTGTCCTGGCCAGTGCCAACCATACACTGTCCCTCAGCTAAGGGCAATGGTGATGATGAATGTACAGGCAGTATGACTGTGTGCATGGAAGGGGTGGAGACTTGTACTATCAATTGGTGGCCCAACAACAGACCCTGGCAAACCTGCCTGTGCCTCAACACACCTATCCTCATGATCACTGTCTGTCTCAGTGACATCAGGTTCCCTGCTGTACTGAACCAGCCCCACCTCGCCACCTGTGAGAGGAAAACAGGAAACACACTTTAAGACCTGAACATGACTTCAGACCAAATGCACACATGCACACATGCACACATGCACACACACAAAATTACACTCCTCCCGAAAGCAGACACACACAACACCAGCAATCACAGAACATACACAATAGCAGGTGATGGTGGGGTACAGGATCACAAGCAAAACAGTCATATCACACATGTCAGCATGCAGGACATGTATTGCTCAACAGCATGCAGTAATGTAGTGTTGTTACTAACAGTATACACGGCTTTGATGCATGTGTTTTGTTATTAGGTGATGACCCTCCCCCTGGAGCACAATGCATACATGAACACAACATCGCTGTGCAGGTATTCATAACCCTGTGATATACTGTGCACCATAACTCACAGGTGTACATACCATTGCTGGATGTGTATCTGTGTGTCAGATACGTATCCAATGCTGATTACAGCCTCTGCGTCTTTAGCAAATAATTGTGGACACATTTTTAGCACATGCATGATGAGTATTCACACAACATCATCAGTGGTGCATTGATAATTGATGGAATACCATTCAGCCACATACCCAATGTACGGTACTTATGGTGAGTGTAGATCATATTGTGGACATGCCAGTCTCATCCATGACATGGCATGCTAAAACACAACTGCATATTTAAACACTACATATACCCAATATGTGTCATATGACCTAGCCACTCAATAGCATCACAAGACATGTATGTGTCAGTTGTGCAAATGGTGATTGGTATACATACTGTTTAGAGGTGCATATGTGTGCACACATGCATCATTATGGTGCATAGCAATGGCAGCTATGTGTGGTACTATGGTTACAATAACTGGATGGGGTATAGTACCATAGGCCATCATCGTGAAGCATCAGGTGGTCACTCAAGGCTACAAATGTTTCACAAACCAGCACAAATCATGATGTGCTGGAACTGTACTACCTTTTCTAAATTCACCATTTCACAACCAGTTGTTGCGTGAGTTTGTAAGGAGGCCAATAAGGACCATTCCCTGACATGAATGTGTAGTGTGTTGCAGAGTGTTTAAATGCCCCAGGATAGGCCTCTACCCCTCAGGTATATTATGTGTAATGTGTGAATGAGATTTTGGATACTGGAGTGTGTCTTTACAGAGGGTTTGGGAATCCTTTATGTGTAGCATGTTAAAATGCTCTGTGTATGACATAGATGTGTATGTTATGTGCATGTTGAGTATCAACTGTGCCAATCCAATGGTCACTACAGTCTAGCCACATTTGTTTGAGATTGTCTGGGTATTGCATGTGTTTGAGACAGCTAATCACATTAGTGAGATGTGCATGCTCTTACACCAAACATGCACAGCATGCATTATGGGTAGGTGTGTTACATGTGTACATGGCCTACACCTTAACTATGACATGCACTGTTTATTTACAATAATAAATGTAGAACACACTCACCAGCATCTGTCCTCTGCCTTGATGTCACCCCAGAGGTACCTACATAGAAATGAGACAGTTTGTCAGTGGCCACAACTGTGGCATTGCTACTGTGTGTTTGCAACCTTACAGTACAACAACAGTTTACATTCACAGGGCTACAGATTATGTTCCAAATGATCAGTATTGCACAACAACAGGCTCCACATCTTTGAACGACACACTCCACATCTCACATATGCATGATCTACCAATACAGATAACAGTAGTCTACAGATATGCCATGTTACCTGCATGCTCCATGTGTGCTTGCTGTGTGGCTCCAACCTCCATCATGGTATATGTCTGCTGCTGTTGTTGGGCAGGTGCCACAAGGCTCATGAGCAGCTCCTCCACTCTTGTGAGGGGGGATGGATATTAACACCACCCCCAGTTGCAAGCTGTTCTCTACGCACATCAGCAGCATGTTGACGGACATGTCTGAGAAGATCACTGCAGTGGTGGCATACCTGCTCATATGTGCAGTTATGCAGGCCTATCTCATTGACCCTGCAGACAAGATCTTGCCACATTGCAGTACGCTCCTGCTGGTCCTGGCTGATTCGTGAAAACATTAGACGGTAGTGCTGAATCATACTGCTAGTGATGATATCATCTTCAGCCCTACTGTAACTTGGGTTCTTGTGGTGGGCCATGATCCCCAAAAGACATAAATACAAAAATATGTCTGAGCAAGTCATATGGCACATTTAACATTATACAGTACAGATATCACTGAAATGCCATATATAGCAACCTATAAGCTAACCGAGAGTGAAACACTGTAACTGCCACTTATCACTGCTCACCCCACAACTGCTTGAAAGTGCCTTGCTCACTCTTTATCTAATGAACCATGTTCTGCACAGCAACAAAATAAAATCACTATATAAGACTATACAAGAGTACCTGGCACACTGTATGCAACACGATGCACCACCTTGCCACAGCAGATATACATCAAGCTGATGTGTAAAGAAATATATCAGCCATCACAGTCAGTGTAAGGTCCAGTAAATGTATTACTACTATACCACACAACTTGTTGATGCCAAACCCGTGGCCAAAATATGTGCACACTTGGGAATATAGGTCACATACTGCTGTAGTACACTATGAATGTTGCTAGATATGCAGTTATATGTATTACCACACATATGTCAAAGGACATGTTACAGACATACCCACACACACATCAGACATAATTACAGGACACAAAGGTATGACAACCCAGATAAGCTTTCAGTGTGTACTATAGAGTACTGTGTGTCAGTACTTACACAACCTTAATCTTGAGAAATGTAATCTGTGATGAACACAGGGACCACACAAAATAGTGGATGCAAGCAATGTGGACATACACCATACTTTGCTGTACAGTCCCAGAGCTTCAATTAGTACTACAGTACACACAGGATTTGCATTCAACATCGGTACCATGTAGTGCTTTAGCTTCCAATGACACACCCTAGCTAAAACCAAGGGACTTAATCACACTGTATGCAATAGCACTTGTTCTGCCTAGCAACAGAATACACAGCTTTTGCTAGGATCAAAGCAAGGACCCATAATACCATAACATAAACAGTTTCCCACTAAGCTATCCCACAGATACATATCTTTGACGTATTCACAAACATATTGATCATCACAGTCAGTCAACAGTACAGAGAATCTATTGCAACAAGTAGATGTAGGTGTGTATGAGTATATATAAATATTTATACATATATATATATATGTATCTATATATATATATATATATATATATATATATACACATCCATTTGTCTATATATATATATATATATATATATATATATATATATATATATATATATATATATATATATATATATATATATAGAGCACATATACATGTCACCTTTCATAGTGAGAATATCAATTATACAAAGGATGTAAGGTGTACAGTAATGTAATAAAATTGCACAGTCTTGGGATAATTGCATTGAAAGTGTTCACAGCCCAGGTAGCTTTAGTTGGCCTTACTCACTTCAACATTGCAAACTGAACAAACCACCCACAGTGTTTAACCACCACATGTCATATACCAGCACTGTATGCTGTCTTGTTTGTCACACACTAAAACCTACATACAAATATGCACATACTAACCTTCCCCAACATATATATCACCCCCCTTCGCAAACAGTTGCAATATGTCCCCTGCTCTATGCACATATACAGATGTGAATATATATGACACATATATATTTCTCCGTATGTGTGTGGCATACACACACATGGTCCACACTGTTGTAAGTCCCTGGACCTCATAGCTGAACTGTTGGGCCTTGCTGTAACACAAACAGGTGTTACATATGAACACAGACTAACATTAGGGGGGTATATATGGCAACATATGCTAGATAAGCATACTAGACTACTACAGCAGTTGCCAATGCTAAGCTACACTTTAATATGACTATCATGCATGTGTTGTTCTGTCACACCCATGTTTATATAATGTCAGTGCTAATCCCCCCCAACAGCCATTGGCCACACTACTGTACAGAACACAGAGAACATGGATCAGATCTTTGACATTTAATGCTGAGCTACACATTTCACAGGTATGTCCCACTGCCAACAGGTACACACAGTATTGTCCATAGCAGTAGTTAAGCAGAACATCTGTGCATAAAGAAGTACTGCTGCCACATATGAATGTTTCACATTATGTAGACTATTCTTCAATAACATCTACTACATGCTAGTAAATACATATGTGTCACATACCTTTCCTTTGTATAGTTTGGTAATATTTCTTTTTACTTTTCTCTCTCTCTCTGTCAGTCTCTGCAATAGAGTGATTGAGTTTGTTGGCAGAGATTGCAGCCTGCTTTTGTAGGAATTTGCACATGAGCATGTGATGGCCTCTGCACCAGTTAATGCCCACCATTTGCTAATTGCATGCAGCCTGCTGTATAGTAATTGCAGTAATCACTGTCATAGCAACCCAGTACTATAAATTGCTGACTCATGTAGGCGTGGCCCTTTCAACTTTCCAAGATGGAGATAATCCTTGTTTGGTGTGGACATCATTGTTTAAGACAGAAGGTTGGTATAGTTCTTATATCAGAAGCCAGGGGTGTAACCAGAGATTTACATTTTGTACTCAGACCTAATGTTGCTGCATCCAGTACCCACTTGTCAGTGTAGAAAAGTACTCACTCCTCAAAATGCTACCCCAAGATACATGGAAAGATGTACTTTCTTTTCAACTGTTACAATTAACTGCCATACAAAGCTAGTTATAGAGATGTATTCCTTTGGCACAAGAATTGTTTGTGAACTGCTATACTGTGAATATTCATTTACTCAGTTCTAAACAGTTTGTGCTTTTTTAGTTTTGACATTAGTACAAGCTGCTCAGAAAAACTGGACACATTTCAGTACAGTGAGTATGCTCACCTACATCCTTGGTAGACCCTGCACACACAGGTATATTCGACATTTGGGTAGGGTTGCAGAAGTACAGAGAGCGTAAGTAGTATTGTGTGGATTTTATCTTGCTGGACTTACATGGTTGCTGTGTACATGTTAGTTTATCAAGGCATGTAGTCTGTCTGCGTAACACCCAACTGTGGACCTATCCACATGATAGCCAGAGAATAGCCTGTTATGTTTTGTCTGTGCACCACACAGGTATTTTTAGCAATAGAGCAATGGCATTCTTACAGTTGGTTGCTACCAGTACATGGCTACATCCATTTGTATTTTAGTGCTGTTTTCCTATATAAGGGTATGCTTCCAAAACTCCTTCCAAAGCTATTTGCACAGTGTGTAACAAAAAGAAAGGCTGATATGTCTCTGTGTTTCTGCCTCTGCCAGACCTCTCAACCAATCAGGTACATATTTGAACAGACTCAGGGAAAAGTAAAGAAAAAGTCAGGGACAATCAGGGACACCTTTAAAATATTAGTGCCATTAAGTTGAAACACTGAGAGAATCAGAGAGAATTAATACGCCTTTTCTGAAGTAAAAGAAGTGTCTAACTCTTAATTATTGTCATTATTCATTAAGTACAATTCATCACCTTTTTGCCCAAAGTCAGTAGTTTTAGGAGGGATTCAGAGGGACAGAGCTAAAATTTTATTAGGTGAGATCCCTAATTTGTCCGTGACCCCTATTTGACTGCTTAAAACAGTCCAATTTTTACTTAAAATGTCAAAAATGTCACTATGGTCCATAGAAAACCTAGTAATGAAAGATGTAACTGAAAATGAACCTTGCTCAACTTCACTGGAGGCAGCTGAAGTGACTGGAACAGACTCATGACAATCAATAGCCCCTTTCAATAAAGGACTAAATAATCCTGAATTTCTTTTCCTGATAACTTCATCCATGGCTCACTCTATGAGGTCAAGGGGGTAACCTCTTGATAAAAGCATATTGTTCATCTTCCTACATTAATCTTGGAAATCTACCTCCCTATTGACCATCCGAGAAATTCAGACAAATTGCCCTTTTACCAAGCCCCTTTAAACATGCACAGGGTGACAGCTAGTGTAATGCAACAAACTGTTGCTGTAAGTGGGTTTTCTGTACAGGTTACTAACTAAACTATGATCAACCATGTCTTTGGAGACCATAACATCCAAATAATTCAATAATAATAATTCAGCAGTCAAATAGGGGTCACAGACAAATTAGGGATCTCACCTAATATTATTTTTTCGGAGGGGAAAAACATTTAAAGATTTGTTACAAAGTATGAATAATGAAAGAATAAAGTATGGTAAGGGAACTAAGGCTTGTGGATTTTGTGCACAGTGTGCTTACATTTATTCAGTAGATAAGTTAGTTATTAATGGTTTTAAGGTGAAGGCAAGAGGGAATTACTCTTGCATCACAAAAGGGGTGGTTTAGGCTGCACTCTGCTGTCAATGTGCCGGGTTTTACATTGGGAAAACTAAGAGAAGTTTTAAAGATAGGATTTATGAGCACATTCGGGACATCAGAATTGGCAATACAAATAGTGCCTTGAGCAAGCACATTGTAGAATATCCCAATCACACTTTTAGATTTTTAGTTATCGATAAAGTTACACCGGCTTTAAGGAGAGGTCCTTGGGATGAAGTTCTTAATTTTAAAGAATTATGGTGGCAAATTAAACTTAATGCCACATCCACCCCAGGACTGAATGACAACATTAGTATCAGTAGTTATTTAAAGCTACTGTCTTTATTTGGTTAGTTTTAATTAGTAGTTTATTTCATCTAGTAGGGTATTTATTATTTATGTGTTTATAAATGTTTAACTAATTGTGGGTAAGGGTCATTGATTTTAATTGATGTAACAGCTAGAAGTTTGCACAATGTCATGTGATTTTATTTTTATTTTTGTATAAATATGGCTACATTTTTGTCATGCAATTATTCTGAAGAAGTCAGGTGATTGAGCTGACAAAAGCGCTTAATAAATCTTTTGAATTGTAGCTGGCATGGACTGTTACTTGCTGGTTCCATTCATTTCATCTAGTTTTTTCTGGTTCTCAGTTTGCAGAGAAATGTTTGGAAATCGCAAGCCCATGAGCCCATAGATGGAAACAGTGGGACTGAGGTCCCCACCCATGGGCAGTCACCACTGCACCTTCACAGCCCAGAAGGTGGCTGTGCTGGGGGCTGTGTAGGAGGGGCAGGCTGACCCGTGAGTTGCCCCACTCGGGCCTCAAGCTGGCATAGAGGTTCTGCAACAGAACATTCAATCTCTCTATGCACCACAGCCCGGACCCTACGAAGGGTGATAAGTGCCTCTCCACCCACGCTTGCACGGGGGGGCCGAGCCCCATCCCCTTCAGTGCTTCCACCTGAAGGTGGCACAAGGCCAATGGAGAAGGAGGTCCCAGGCTGGGCACCAGATCTGCTGGTGCCAGGTGCCATGGCCAGCTGAGGCCACTGGGACCAGCCTTCCCATACGAACTATTTTTTGAAGAGTTTAATAAATATATGGATTAGTAACAGTCAACAGCATTGCCATTTAGTTATAACAGCATGCAGAAGTATTCCCATTAACTCAGCACACCAGATTTTCAACAGTTGAAAAGCAACCATGACACATGCATATATAGAACAATAGTGGACATTACAACAGCATGCAGGTTGAATTGATGGCAACAGGCCACCAATATTGTGGTATTTTAACAGGGCACATGCATAGAAATAAATGCAAATATTTATAAACAAATAGGACATATATCCCAACAAATGTTTTGAGATTAGACATACTGATTGAGATGTGGAATTGCATTTTTTATGCACATATAGTAGGGTGGAAAAAGATAGCTCAATTAACAACTTATATATCCTTCTAACTTTCACCACATTCCTATTAACTGCAGTTATATGTCCCTTACATGTAATATTACACTACCCAATGTCCTTATATTGTGCAATTGGATTTTGCTAGATCATTATATACATGAGCTGTATCTGACATACAAACTGTCCAAGATGCAGATGTTACTGTAATATATTTTGAGAGTTGCTCACACACACTACTGCTAAGATGGTACACTGACAGCTCTACTTTTATATAATTATCTAGATATGTTCAGGTGAAAGTATCAGTGATATGTTAACAGCTCCCTACATTTCTGGCAGCACACTGACATTTCTGGGGAACACAATACCAAGCTACTCATGTGCCAGATTAACCTGTACATGCTGGGCATGAACCAACAGTTGAGGGCTGTACATATGCATACAAGATACTGGCACTCCCTTCATCCACGTTATATGGGTCTACCCAAGTGTGGGTTGACACTGCTTAATACAACACTATTATTTGTAGAATGCAACAGTACAACAACATATCAAAGAAAATGACACAGACGCACTCCATGAATCATTAATTTATTAAGGATTATTACACCTTTATTTATTGGGTTAAAAGACATTTTGAAAGCTCTCTCATTTATTTTATATAACAGTACATGCAGAATGACTACTAACCTGCCTCATGATGCAGCCTTTGCAGCCTATATTCATGGGCTTGCAGGTTCATAGCCTGGTCACCTGCAGCTGTGAAGTAAATGCAGTGATATTGAGACATACCTATACATAGTATAGACAAGCATAGCAATTCTTAACTACTTAATACAATGGCAACTTACTCAGTACTGGGGCATTAGGCATCGTACGGGATTCCTGGATCCACTGGTCCAGTTCATCCCCCCTACATCACTTCAGGTCAGAATAATGGTGCCTGACCTGCTCACCAGTCTGAGGAACACCAG
>NC_056744.1:918447917-918470417 GCF_019279795.1 Protopterus annectens
TAAATCATAGTTTTTTGTCATTGAATTGGTCTTATCAGCTGTAAAACTGTAGTTTTGGAGTTTGTGAGCTGTAGAACTATAAACACTCTGTAATCATGTTAATGAAGTCAAATGGAAAATTATGGAAATTTAAGTTCTTCTAAAAAAGAATATAATTACAGTTTGCAGATATGAAGAGCTAAAGGCAAATCTTTGGCTACACATTTTGTTACTAAGACAGGAAGACATCTTTATATCTGTGCCATAGAAATGCATAATTAAAAATCTGTTCATAAAAATGAAATGAATGAGCAAAATCTCAAACTTTGACCTCCTGCCAAAAAATAAATAAATAAATCAACGCACAAGAAACTTCCCAAAGGCATATCTAAGATATAGAATCATTACTGAGAATCTGTTGACTATATTCAAAACTTGTAAACTCCAATGCTAATTTTCTGAGGTACTAAAGTATTGAGTGTTAAAGAATTAAACAGAAAAAAAAATACTGCTACTCAGATTGTAATATAAAAAAAATGTGTATCAGACAGCCTTGATAAGAATAAAGTGTCCATATAATAATACATATTTGTTAACTAGGTGACCCCACTGGACATATATTTCCTTTTTTGGGATGTTCCAGGAGCAATTTCTGTTTAAGTGACTTGTTTAAGGTCGCACAGTAGTCAGAGGGAATCAAATGCTGTACAACAGGAACTACATCTCACAGCCTTAATCTCTGTGCCATCTTTTAAATATGTAGTTATTACATGCTTACAACATAATAAAATAAATTATCTTACAAAAGACTTTTCAGATGTCATATAACAATCATCTCATTATTGTTGTTGAAATAATGTATAGCCACGTTGCATTCAGTTTTTCATAGCTAAACATTAACTCACTTTTAAGTTCTCTAACTTATCCAAGTATTGTTATTTTTACTATCCTGCATTATAATGCTGCGGTTTCCATTATAGTTTTGTCAATAATCTCTAATTTATTTTCCTTAAACTATCTTAGTTTTCTCTTCATATAATTAAATCATGCAAATCAGGGCTTTATCTCTTTCCCTAGTTTAGAAACAAATACCACCCTCCCCAGAAATGATCTGATTTCTGCTGATAGAAAAGAAGAGGGGCAAAGGCATGCACCACACTGAGGAATGAGAGGGAGTGAACACAATATTTGACTTGGTGTGGAGTAAACAGGAATACTAAATAGTTTTCCCAATGACAGGGGTGAAATATGATTATTAACTGGGCATCCTAATGGAATTATCTATAGATCATCAAATCACAAGTCTTGATTTATTTCCTTATGCAAGTCGTCACCCCAAAGTGCTTGTTATGAGTTTATATATAGTAATGTTAATATTGGTACTAATCAGTTCATAAATTAGATTGTATAAGCTTCTGTCATGAATTAATTTTAGAATAATAAAAATATTCCTCTGTATAATAAGTTTTTTTTAAAGTTCCATGAAATGTATTAGCATGAGTTTCTGATCACATGAGTTGCCGATCTGAGAATGGTCTGGTAAGAGTAACTACAGCTAAACTGCAAGACAGTAAGACTGTTAATAAGAGACATACTGTATTTTAGAACAATTTATACAATAACAGCTCATTACTATTCAAAAATGAGCACACTGATTGGACATCCCAACCAGTGTGCCCATTGTAAATCGAGCATATACCAATAGAAAACTTCTGGCCACTTAAGTACCATTGAGCAGCCAGACTTTTCTATTGGTTGAAAAATAGACTTTTACAGGGACAGGACAAAAATATGAGAAAAATTAAGTATGTTCTGCAAAATTAAAACAGAAACAAACATACATGATGCTCCTTCTATTTTTGTGCTGTCCCTGTAAAGCTCTATTTTTCAACAGTTAAAATAAACTAAACAAACAGCAAAGGAGATTCTGTTTTCTCTATCTCTTCAACTGTATGGCTGTACTGAGCAAGTGTGGGAATGTAAGTCCCATAGTCCCATACACAGGTGCAGTACATCAGTATAGCAAATAAAACCCAGAAGAAGACTGAAGTGCCCTTAGATAATCACATTATTTAAGAAAGGTAAGCAATTTCTTTCTCAAATAATGTTATTGTATAAAAGCAATAATCCATTCTTGTTTGTGGGTATGACAGTTGGCTTTGTCTAATCACTCGGCCATCACCCTAATCATGAAACCACACTGACCATTGTAAATGCTGATATACCCGTGCACACTCATGGATTATTGCTTTAATATAATATAAAACTATTTAACACAAAGCATTAATATGCTTCAAAGATACTAATGCCTACATTGTTCTCTTGTTAAAATTTCTTCTCAAAGAGGCTTTGATGAAAGGTAACTTTGTGTGGTAGGAAATCGGAAAAACATATTTTAGAGGATTTTCTATGTTAAGATTCTCTTTTCTGTGTGACAGCTGAACTGACAAGATTCAGCAATTTCCAAACACCTACTTCTCTGAGCAATAAACATCACGATCCAGATGAAAAGCAGATGTCAAAGATGAGATACTACTGATCAAAAAAGAAAATGTTAGAAATTTTAATAAAAATGATTCATAATGTACATAATGAAGTATAACATGGTAATATGAATTAAAGAAAGCAAAAATGCTATAAAAATAATGATTAGTTTACCACCTAGAGAGTTACGCTTGCCAGTCAATATATTTCCAGTACAGATGAGTGCACCTTGACTATTTTGTAAAATAAAAGTGTTGATTATAACATTTATATTCTCAATAAATGTACATTTTCCTGATTAACTAGTTTATAACCCATACATACTCTATAACCTAGATAAAAGAAGTGTCTTGGCACTCAGAATTATACTCCTGTTGTCTTATTTAATGCATTCTTTGTTCTGTTTATTTCATTTTAGCTTGCTTTTTATTGAAGCAGAGAAACATACTAATCGCACCTTCCATCACAACTGAAAACATTTATTGCCAGAATCCAGAGGGTAATTCTTTTCTTTTTGTATTAGAGCATATGCGACAAAACTTGCAGATGAAATGAATAATGATAATATAAAGTAAAAGCACTTACTAAATTCTAATATTGCAAACTAAGCAGCATTTTAACTACATTTGATTTATCACGTTGTTAAAAAAGATCATACTGGATGTTTAGAGTTGGGTTCTAAATTAATGACAAAGAGTTTCTAATACCTACCTCAAAATATAAGCAGATTTAAAATACTAATCATTGTTGAAAAAGATACCAAGGAGCTGCAGGATCAGCTTTTCAAATATAAGGGGTACAAAAGCATCAAAAACAAGCCAGCAAAACCCCATCTCCAGAAAGGCAGAAAGTGATATGTGGAGTTAGCTAGTGAAAAAGTTTGTCACATTTGGTAAAGTTGCATCAAATGGAAATGATCGCAATAATAACAACATTATACACATATACAAATATCAGATCTTACAAGAAGCGCATCATTAGATTCTCTGAAGAGTTGATTTAACAGAATTATTGATTAGGCATGTTTAGACTCAACATGAGTACAAATAAGAACAGACTCAATGGTAAGTACTAGGGTAGCTGTCCTTGAGAGCCATTTTAAGCTTTGCCAATTGCCTTTTCAAAGGTGAGTATCAAACCCTGTACTTTATCTTCACAAAGTAAGCACCTTAACCATTACACCAACACATAATCCCTCAGAAGGGAGAATGAAACCCTATACCTTGTGTCTGTAAAGTAAACACCTTAACCAATATGCCAACTCCAATATCAAAATGTATGTGTAATAATCCAAAGTAACTTGTCATCTGGATATTTTAGAAATCAATAATATTAGCCAGGCACAAACCGTGTTACTATGTTATTTTTCGGTACTTACGTATTATCGCAACCAGATTTTTCAGATCAAGTGCGGCTGTTTTACGATCATTTCTCCTGGCAAAAAATGTTGTTAAACTGTGTTGGCAAGTGTGTATGTGTCATGGAAGTGTGTGGTGCTTTTCCTTGTAGGTTACTAACGTTTGAAAATTGTTATGTGAAGATGCATCTGTGGGATTTGCCCAATACACACATTCCTGACTATTCCTGTTGCTGTTAAAACGGTGAATTACATCACGTGGTTTGTAGTAAGTATAGTGGTGCATCTATGGTTCTTCTTTATGCTGCATACATTTACAGCAATTATTATGTCGTTAAAACTTTTTATAGTGGGCGAGAAAAGTGCTATTTTCACTTTGTACTGGCGTATTGTTTGACGACACCCTGTATTCTCATAAGAGTACACACATGTCATAACCTTGTCATTTTGTTTCTGTTTGTAACAATCTGTAGGTGGCCCGTAGTTGGAGTTGGATGCCATATAATCCACCATGGACTTGTTGCACTGTGAGTTGGTGGTCTGTAATGGTTGATAGTGCTCAGTTTGCTTTCTTTTGGTTTCATAGTTTTAGAACTCATCTTAAATTTGAGGGGTGATGCTGCATTTAGGCAGTTAGTCTTCTGCCGTGGCTTGTTTAGATCCCTGTGAAATAGTATCATTGAAAAGGGAATTTCCCCATGCTGCATGATGACTGGAGATTGGTAGGGGTGCAGACCTCCAGTCCGATGTTAAGATAATGAAACTGGAAAAAGAACATAAAATGCATTTTCCATGAATTACTGAGGATTGCCGTCTGTAAGGCAGAACACATAAACATTCTGCGATAACATAATGAATTCTAACAACAGGTTGCAAATCTGGTTGCGATAATACATAAGTACCTTATTTTCTTATTATAAAGTAAAATAAAGGAAAAGGTTTATATTAAAAAGGGATGCAAATGATTACAAATTTGTCAGTACTTCTGACTGAAGTAAGCAGGGAAAAACATCCAGCAAAGTCTAAAGCTCCCCATAAAGTAAATGGTCAATTTTTATACTATCTCAAGAAATAAGGAAAATCTTCAGTTAATAATAACCAACAACCTGATAATAGTTATTAATGTAAGGCATATTACAAACCTGTGAGAAGAGCAGTGTTATGTTGGTAGCTATGATGACTGTCCCTCACCTTTTGTGGAGAGAAGAGTTGTTATGCAAACACAGGACAGAGGCAGAACCACCCAGAAGCAGACAAGGTGGTGGAACCCATAAGTAAACATAGCTGTGCAAAGGCACTGCTGCCAGTGACTGACATGAGAAGTATAACTGCACATGCTACTTGTGCATTCTTAATCCCTGTCAGTGGCATCATGTTATGTTTCTCAGTGCAGTCAAATTGCCATTTTGTTCAGACACAATGTTTGAATATACTGAATACGTTTATTTGTAACAATATAAGTGTCAGAGACACCAGTCATTGCTCAATTTTTTATGTTATTTTAACTATTTAAGTATACAGAAATATGATTTTTCTGCAACTGTTGTACTGCTACCCAACAGCACTATCTAACAAAAAACATATCAAATTTTGTAATTTTATTAATTATTTGAAACATATTCATAAAAAAATCACAATATGAAACAATATTTACACAGTATTAAGACATAACCACCAGGGAAAGTAACATTTGGCCACATATAATACTGGTTCACTCAGTGCAGCTATCCCACACAAACAGGATTGTGCTATTATTATATTATTCATGATCAGCATAGTGAAGTGGGTGGTGACATGCTCAGTGATTCAGAGACATGAAAAGTGTGAGTACTAATAGAAATTAGTGCTGTATGCACTGCATACAAATGACTGCATAATGACTTCCAGGTGGTGTGCAGTTGCTTACGGTATTATGTACAATGTGTCTGTGCACTGTGCAGGCAGTTCTGATAGTTCCCACACCTGGTCCATGCATGACATATACTAGTATTTTGTCCAAGGTGACTTTTCACAAGGTCATCTGTCTAACTGACACCCTGACCCCATGTACAAAATTGGGAAAAAGGGGTTGTGAAGGATGGATCTAGTTGGTAAATGCACACATTGCTACCCACAGAGGCCAGAAAAGTCCAGTCCCATGAGCACAGTTAGCAGACAACTCATACTGGTGCTCCCCATTATGTGTTGCAAGTGATGCTGGATATGCTTTGGAGGCATGATTGATGACCCCTATCTGCAACCCCTAGATTGTGACAGAGATGGCATAGAATATCTCACTGTCGTGGACATGTAACATTTGTTAAATGCATGTTTGGATTACCAAAGGTCTGCTTCAACTGCATGGATCCATCTGGTAATGGTGCATTGCTGTGTGCAGAGACCTACCACAAGATATATGTGGTCTGTGCCATGTTACAAACACGGCGCTATAAAAATTGTTACAGTAAGAGGAGACCATAGTACTGGTTGTCATACATGTGGCAGCAGCAGAGAAGATGGATGGCAGGCAAGCTGTTGGAAGAACGAGCTGCAGTGAGCACTCATGAGAGCAGAGGAGAGTGAAATATGTGTTAACAATGAAAAGAGGCTGATATCTGGTCCACAGGTGCAGGCTGAGAAGAAGAACATGCAGAATAAACCAGATATATGAATAAACTCACCCAGACTAATCATTATGCTGCATCAGACATTACCATAATCTCAAAAGCCAGAGGAGTGGACACGGCATGGTCACTGTCATTCTCATTTTCTCAGGTGTGGGAGAACAGTGACAGGTGACATCAATCCTAGCATAGATGGAAGGGTCATGGATGGTGTCTCTGGTAACACATGGAAAGGGGGTGTGAAGGATCAGGGATTACTTCTTCCAGTCATGTGATCATGCGATAGAAGTTCTATGGGTAGAATTTTAGGTGGATATACCATATGGCTCACACAGAGCAAGGAGGGAAGTCAGCTTGTCCAGGGGACAGTGCAGTACATTGGGAATGTGTGCATGAATGTCACTGTGGCCCACAGTATAATGGTATCTGTCACTCGTCTAGTCAGGATACAATAGACTGTTCTGTTCAAGCAGCTTTATTATGTACAAAAACATCAGGATTGAGGCTTAATAACTTTAGCTTAGATAAACTTATAAACAAAATACACTCATACATGCTCACTCTCTGTCTACACTCACAAAATGGCACTAAACCTAGCACGTGCTGACTATTTATATGCACTTGGAATGCTTCTTAAAGATACAGCCCATGTACTCTGTTCTACAGTATCCTCTATGGTGTATTCAGACATGTACGTGTTACTCAAGGTATGGCTACAGGGGAGTGATCTGGCACTAAACTGCAGGATCCTGAATTGTTTGCCCACTAGGACATGTACACAGTGGATCCTGAAGATGATTGGTCATTTCCATGAGAGTGTCCACAGCCACGCATGCTGGTAGCAGTAGAATCAGAATAGAATCAGACACACATCTATTACAGCATCTGTGTACAGGTTTTGGAGACAGTCATGGTCTGTGCAAACAGTGCAGCCTTCTCTGGAACATTGTACATGCCATCTGTGTTAGTCTAATGAGCAGTCCGGCAGTGTACAACCATCTCCAAGCACAACCACAGAGGCCAATTCATTTTTTATGATAAACTCATTATTATAGCAATCTAATGTTCAACATATGAAAGAATGGCAATTTTGTAACTATGAATATGTTGTATGGGGTCAGTAGGCATGTATATTGATATTAGTATTCTGAAATTAAGCTTTGTAAAATGATGTAGCTAAAGCTTTCCTCTTGAATTCTAAGTGACATTTGAATAGCTTCTAAAAGAAAACTTTTTAACACCTTTTGTATAACATGAATCCAAATACGTTTGATAGAGTAAACCCATATGTGTCCCTCAAAATTTGATTTCTTATCAAAAAATAGATACTCCATATCTTTGCTTCAACAAATAGCAGTGGAATGGCCATTTTAATAAAGAATGACTTTCGTGTGGTGCTCATGCAAGTCCATAAGGCTCTCAAGGTGGATAATATTTTAATTGAATGCAAATGTTCACTTATTACAAAGCAGCCCCTCATAGAAGCATCACTTTATACTTCCTGTCATGACAAAACTTAATTTTCCTTTGATTGTCATAAAGTCTAGCTAATTTCATTAACTATGGCATACTTTTGGAGGGACTGAAACATGATACTAGGATTGCTTAACTGATAAACTTAACTCTAGTACATTGTATTTAATCAGAGACTTAAATGCACAGAAAAGTTTAATCCATGCTTATGATTTTTTGATCTCATGTCATGTTCTTTATACAAAATGAGAAAGACTTTACATTATTTGCCGCATATAACTGTAATTTGTCTGAGACTGACTTCTTATTGTCCAGTTTCCTTGTGAGATACTATTTTTACTATAACTCCAATCCAAGATACTTTTCAGTTCAGTAATTTAAAAAGTGTTTTCAACCCAATAACTAGTGAGATTAACTGAAGACAATACAAATATCCTTCAAAAACAGACATTAAAGAGTAAGTTGTTTCTGTGATCCATTTATTCTTCATTGTATAGCAAGACATTATAATTCTATATGCTATAAGATGGTCAGCCCTTAAATCAAACCTATGGGGAATACTTCAAAGTATGTCCTGATACATCAAAAACATAATGGCAGCCAAAAAATAAATTTAAGAAACAGATCTCAGTTGGATGATGAACTTCAAACTACCCTTGATCAAGATAAGTACTCTCAACTGGTCAGCTGCAGAAGTAAGTAATCTCTATTTTCAGATCTTTCATTTTTGCTAAGAATGCTGATTTGGCATCAACTCCATCTAAATTGTGGCAAGCTAACTGTGAAAAAAATCATATTTCAAATAACATCTCAGCTATACAAGTGAATGGCGCACTTTATACTCGGAGGATATTCTTAAAGTATGCCCTAATACATATAAAAAACTATATACTTTAAACAACTAACATAACCAACTAGATGAAACAGGTCAATATTTAACCAGTCTTGTTCTAAATCTTGCTTTAAATTCTTTTGTTTAATACCAGATTCAAAATTTCCAGTAAAAACTGAGCATGCTATCAAGACAGCTCAAAAGAGGAAAATATCAAGCCCCAATAGTTTTGATGCCACATTCTATAAATGCTTTAATACATGTTTGTCATAAATATCATATAAATTATACTATTATATAAAGTGCAGTGGTAATAATGACAAATATATATCATATAAAATGTACTATTATATAAAGTGCAGTGGTAATAATGACAAATATATATAATATAAAATGTACTATTATATAAAGTGTAGTGGTATTAATGACAAATATATATCATATAAAATGTACTATTATATAAAGTGTAGTGGTATTAATGACAAATATATATCATATAAAATGTACTATTATATAAAGTGCAGTGATATTAATAACAAATATATATCATATAAAATGTACTATTATATAAAGTGTAATGGTATTAATGACAAATATATATCATATAAAATGTACTATTATATAAAGTGTAGTGGTATTAATGACAAATATATATCATATAAAATGTACTATTATATAAGGTGTAGTGGTATTAATGACAAATATATATCATATAAAATGTACTATTATATAAGGTGCACTGGTAATAATGACAAATATATATCATATAAAATGTACTATTATACAAAGTGCAGTGGTATTAATGACAAATATATATCATATAAAATGTACTATTATACAAAGTGCAGTGGTATTAATGACAAATATATATCATATAAAATGTACTATTATACAAATTGCAGTGGTAATAATGACAAATATATATCATATAAAATGTACTATTATACAAAGTGCAGTGGTATTAATGACAAATATATATCATATAAAATGTACTATTATATAAATTGCAGTGGTAATAATGACAAATATATATCATATAAAATGTACTATTATACAAAGTGCAGTGGTATTAATGACAAATATATATCATATAAAATGTACTATTATATAAAGTGCAGTGGTATTAATGACAAATATATATCATATAAAATGTACTATTATATAAAGTGTAGTGGTATTAATGACAAATATATATCATATAAAATGTACTATTATATAAAGTGTAGTGGTATTAATGACAAATATATATCATATAAAATGTACTATTATATAAAGTGCAGTGGTATTAATGACAAATATATATCATATAAAATGTACTATTATATAAAGTGCAGTGGTATTAATGACAAATATATATCATATAAAATGTACTATTATATAAAGTGCAGTGGTATTAATGACAAATATATATCATATAAAATGTACTATTATATAAAGTGTAATGGTATTAATGACAAATATATATCATATAAAATGTACTATTATCTAAAGTGTAATGGTATTAATGACAAATATATATCATATAAAATGTACTATTATATAAAGTGCAGTGGTAATAATGACAAATATATATCATATAAAATGTACTATTATATAAAGTGCAGTGGTATTAATGACAAATATATATAATATAAAATGTACTATTATATAAAGTGTAATGGTATTAATGACAAATATATATCATATAAAATGTACTATTATATAAAGTGTAGTGGTATTAATGACAAATATATATCATATAAAATGTACTATTATATAAAGTGCAGTGGTATTAATGACAAATATATATCATATAAAATGTACTATTATATAAAGTGCAGTGGTATTAATGACAAATATATATCATATAAAATGTACTATTATATAAAGTGTAGTGGTATTAATGACAAATATATATCATATAAAATGTACTATTATATAAAGTGTAGTGGTATTAATGACAAATATATATCATATAAAATGTACTATTATATAAAGTGCAGTGGTAATAATGACAAATATATATCATATAAAATGTACTATTATATAAAGTGTAGTGGTATTAATGACAAATATATATCATATAAAATGTACTATTATATAAAGTGTAGTGGTATTAATGACAAATATATATCATATAAAATGTACTATTATATAAAGTGCAGTGGTATTAATGACAAATATATCAGTCAAGAACAATTTTTATTTTCAAACCTATATTGGGTCATTTTATAACTCAAAAAATGCAGACCCATATTATTCATTAATCTGGACATAAACATCTCCTTCACAAAGTTATCAATAAACCTCCCTCAGTGACATGCAAAATAATATCAAAATTTCAGCCAGAATTAATGAAATCACATGAAATACAAAAATTATAATATAATCATCAAACTGGTCTTATATTACAACAGACACTTTACGTGTCATCAAGCAGTCTTTGTATTTGATGGAAGTAAAGTATTGGGATGAGTACACATACCTTTTAAACTATTCAAATGTTTAACTTTCAAAAACATTGCATTGAAATTATTTGAGTCTTATTTGATTCAGCATCTGTTAACATTTTTAAATGGTAAGGCCTCTCATTCTATTAAAATGTCTGCCAGCGCAAGACAGGTGTGCCTTCTATCATCTTATTCACTGAATCTATATCCTTAATCCTTCTCTTACAATGTTCTTCCTCATTCTCTGTTGACTAGGATCATTTTTTAATTTGTGTATTTATTATTCTGCCTCTTAAACCTTTGTCTTACAATATTACTTATCATACTTTGCTGTCTAGAATATTTTTTAATTCATGTATCAGTATTGCCTCCTTTATGAATGCCATCTGACTATATCTTCAAACCCTTCCAATTATATGACTTGTCTTTTACAGTTAGTTGAAGAATATAGTAATACCTCAAACTTACGTAAGTTGACTTTCTTCCCTTTAGCTTGTAACAAAATCTTAAATTTACCATACACAAGCAATATCAACATTTCAGTAAATGAGCTGAAATGCCTTGGAGTGAAATAAAAACCAGGTATGTGTCTCCTACTGGAATATTAATGGTGCTATTAGCAAACTTAAATCAGGTTCAAACAGAAGGGATAAACTTGATTGTACCTTACTAGCATGGGCAAGTATCATCAAGATATATATTTTTTACATACTTTATCTTCATTTTTGCAATAGCTACATCTGTCATGTTCCAAATTAATATTTTAACTCAACCAATAAACTTAATACATGCATTATTTAGAGCAATAAAACCCCAGAGTAAGTTTAGGCAAGCATTTATTCTCCAAGATAAAAGGTGGACTTCAAATTCCTGACATTGTATTCAGTTCTGAGAATGGTTAAAATGTTCTTTATTTCTCATTACAGTGATCATTTGCAAGGGAATATACTTCTGAAGATTCTGACTGTAAGATCTGTGTTTAAAATTTTGTCATTCTCTTATTCTCCTTTATTCATAAATATATTATGTCAGTAAACTCTTATAATTTATTAGACTACATAACTTAGTAGCAAAAACCAACAGTAGATGAAAAAGACAATAAACAAACAACAAAGAAGCCAGTGTACCACTTTATTCTCCTGGTACATTGGCTTTTCACTTTCAAGGGATATATCACACAAGAAACCAGCCATCTTAAATACATATGCTAACTAAGTAATTAACTAATCACTTAATCAATTAGATGTCATAATAAATTCAAATTACACTCCAGTGAAAAATAATGCACCCCCAGAAATTCCAATACATTCCAACCTCACTGAACACTAATACAATATAAATAACATACAAAAATGTATGTTTTTTTTATATATATATATCTAATGCATAAGAAACACATACAAAATACAAATACATTTTAAACCTCTTCAAAAATTCAAAGAAAATTCTAAATTCATCCCACCAGGGTAAAGGGTTCCATAATTCAAAATGTAAGTAGCTTCCAACTGATTTAATATAGAATGAAAATACCCCTTTAAACCTACTGGTCAAGCCAAAATACTAACAAACAGAGATGCCCCATTACCACCATGTTTCTTAGAAAAATGTTCGGCAACAGGGCTTTCCCTTCTCTGATTTCTAATATCAGCCAAGTGTTCCAACACCCTAATTCTCACCATTGTTTTTGTTTGCCTATATACCAACAGGTGTTTTCACATCCACAACCCAAACTATAGATCACCCCGCAAGACTTACAATTAAATCTTTCATTTGCCACATATCTACGGCCATTAATGGTAGAACCTGAAAGATTGCGTAATCTGTTGCAAACACTGCAATTACCACACATAAATGAGCCCACTTGGAAGCCACTAGGCTGCATAATTTTAGCAGGTCTATTCAAAAGTTCCTTTAAATTACAATAGTGACTAAAAGAAAATGTCACTTTCTTAGGGAAGATTGTACTTCACTGGAGTGTAATTTGAATTTATTATGACATCTAATTTATTGAGTGATTAGTTAATTAATTAGTTAGCATATGTATTTAAGACTGCTGGTTTCTTGTGTGATTTATCCCTTGAAGGCGAAAACCCGAGGTACCAGGAGAATAAAGTGGTACACTGGCTTTGTTGTTGTTTGTTTATATAACTTAGTAATTTGGGCATTTTTCAAAGAATTCATGATATTTCTGCCTGCTAAGAGTTATACAAACTTGGTAAACAAATTATGACTGAAAAGTTCTCCATTTTTAAAGGAAAGTCTCTTTCTTGACCTGCAGTTTAACAATTGTTGAGCTGTTATATCAAATGTTTCTCACATGTGGAAACTAAAACCAAATGCCAAGCCACAGCTGAATTTAATATATATTACCACAATGAAATTCTTTAATTGCATTGCCAGACAATAACAAGTTGAACTCAATACCTTCCTGGTTCAGTTACACTAAAAAGAAATAGAATCTGTATGTTTTATGTAATTTAGTGACACATGCACAAAATGTGAGTCTCATATAAAGTGAGTACTTATCCTGATTATAAGTCTATCTGGGAAAACACTTATAAAGCTAAAGCACTACTGTCATTTTTAAGTTTATCTTTCAGTAGTTTACTGCTTCATAATGCTTACCTGACTCACTGTACATTAGATGTAATTGGTAAACTGGATTCACCCAAATGTTCCGGATATGATGACAATTCTTCTTTAAATATATTTCATACTTTTGAACATGTAAACCTGTAAAACCTATTAGGTGTTATTTAGTTAAAAGATTTAAGAAATGCAAAATCATTCTAGTTGATTATGAGTGACATAACCATCTGCTGAATATTCGTATTTTGAATATCCACACAGAATGCAACTAATTTGTATTGTTTCAGCTTGGATTAATCTTTATATAGCAAAACATAGAATCAAAAGAAATGATATTTTTGAAGAACTGGAATAATTTCATAAAAGTCTCACTTTTTACTTATAGATTTTCAAGAAATGTTTGCAATTTGCCAAAAACCCCTCAGTATATGGATAGATATATATGAAGTATGTTGTCTTACCTGAATGGTGTCTCAGTTGTGTTTGCATTCTTACTTTACTTCCTCTGGGCCTGAAAGCCTTTCCATATTGATCCAATAAGCTGCTTCTTAATACTTTCTTTGTCAGAGACAAAAAATGTCTTTACCTTTAATTGATGTGTGTCAAGTATTAGTGTGTATAGACATGTCAACTGAAATATCATTATTATTTGCTGTATTGGACTTGCACATTACTTTGTGGTAATGTATTTATGGTCATAATGTTACAGGACAGGTGGTAATAATGTTTTATTTGACTGACTGGGTATGGTTTACTTGTTCTTTTGTATTGTCTACTTTTTGATTAAAATTTTATTTTAAATATGACTGCTAAAATAACTACAAGTACAACAAAGCTGAAGGAGACATGGGATTGTTATGCAAATTGCCAGACTAGCATACTGCTTTTCTGCAACATTACAAACTCCTCAATGAAGGATTTGATGTAGAAGGTCTATTACAGGTTACATTGCAGCATGATGGCATGAGTCCCCAAAGTAAGGAGAAACAGAAACATCAGGAAACATCTGAAGAGGAAATGTGGACATGGGAAAGAAAAAGGGATTTAATATAGTGTAATATTTATGCAAAGGAGAACACAAAACTAACCAATACAAAAAGAGCAGCACCAAAGATATTTGAAGAGAAATACAGCTAAAGGAAACCAGACATGGAAAACTATACAATACAAAAATAAGAAGACAAAGAGGAAAAGTAGAAAAGGAGATTAGTAATTGAGAAGTTAACGAAACAGAAACTGAGGTTATGGAGTACCTGCAAAGTGAAGGATTCAGTGTAGAAAATCTAATGCAGAATGGACCACAACAGGATAGAGCAATGGATATCCAATTTAAGGGGAAACCAGTGGAACATGAATCAATTGATCGGGTGCCATATCAAGATATTTTGGAGCCCATATCAAGATATTTTGGAGCCTTCCACAGGCAATCAGTATAAACATTTACTTGAAGCTAGACAGCAAAGAAAGGAACAGGAAACTTTGGAAACTCTGATGCAGTCAAAGTTGAGGAGTGATAGGCCAGTGAGTTCCCATATGACAGAGCAACAGATGGCACATGATGAAATTGAAGAGAAGGTGCCACAGGAAGATGCTATAGAACTTTTTATAGAATGCTCACAGGAAATGGAAAACAAGGGATGTGCCCTCAGTTTGAAGAAAATGCAGTAAGAGAAGAGTTGCTTGATTTAATGGACATGGATAGATATATTATATTAAGATCAATGAGAGAAATAGACTGCAGAAGGCCAATAAAACCCAAAAAGTCAAAAGTCTGATAAAACAAATGGATGCAGTAATTAGAACTGTCCATAGAGATCTATGTGATATAACAGAAGTAAACAGGATGTATTACTGTGCTACTAAATTAATAACTGAAAAAGGTCTACCACAAGAACACAGAGTAGTGAGGGAAGGGAAGTGGAGAAATCGAATACCATCATGGAAGTATCGAATAGAGAAAACTATAAAGCAATAAATAAACCACGGTGGTGGTGCTGCAGTAGCATTGTCGCCTCACAGTAAGACGCTGTCCGGTTTGATTCTCAGCTAGAGCGTCTTCTGCGTGGACACATGCGTGAATGGGCGTACCTTCGTTGAAGGTTGTGCATCAGGGCTGGTAACTTGGCAGGTAAAAATCAACTACCAATCATTAGCGGACCGGAGTTCTGCTGTGGCGACCCCTAACCGGGAAAAGTCGAAAGACACAAACAAATAAAGCAATTAAGACAAGAAGTGTCACTCTTAGAAGACAATAGAAGAGGGAATAGATCAACAAAAATACTAAGAAAGATAGATGTGATTAAAGCAATGCACAGTATTAGAACAGACCAGGAGCTATCATGCACTACCACAAATAACAAGCTAAAACTTTCAGCACAAGCAGAAAAACTTAGAAGATACACAGATAAATATAAAAGAAAAGTACAAAATAAGCAATTTATTGATGACCCAAAAAAGTTTTATAGAGAATTGGGAAATAAGGTAAAAGGCTGAAAGACCACCAAAATAAGAGGAAGTAGATACATTTTGGAGAAGTATCTATGAAGATCCTGTGGAACATAACAAAGATGCTAAATGGATAGAAGAAGTAAAAGAAAGAGTAAGACGTTTGAAGGTGCAGGATATGAAATGGGATGAAGTAACAGCCAGAGAGATTGAGACAAAGTTAAGAAAAGCCTCTAACTGGAAAACCCTAGGCCCAGATGCAGTACCTAACTTTTAGTTAAAAGTATTAACATCTTTGCATGAGGATTTAGCCATGAGTAAGAACTATTTATATGCACACCCTGAACAGACACCAACCTGGTTAACAACAGGCAAAACAATGCTCCTTCTTAAGACTGAATCTGCAAGCTACCCTAAACATTATAGACCAATAACTTGCCTTCCGACAACATATAAACTATACATGGGAATTGATGCTGACAGAGTTTATAGTCATTTAGAAGAAAACTCAGTTATGGCAGTAGAACAAAAGGGCAATAAAAGAAAGTCATATGGAATAAAGGATCATTTGTTGTTAAAGTCATAGTGGAGAACTGTAAAAAGGGGAAGAATTTAAGTATGGCATGGATTGACTATAAAAAAGCATTTGATACTATCCTTCATTCATGGATAAAAGAGTGCTTAAAAATGTATAAGATACACCCCACACTGATCGACTACATTACAGTGACCATGAAACAGTGGCAGAACACTTTGCAATTAAACCATGAAAAAGGACAGATTATTATCCCAGGGATAAACATTCAAAGGGGGATATTCCAGAGTGACTCTCTGTCACCATTGTTATTCTGCCTTGCGATTAACCCATTAAGCCCTTTACTTAACAACTTAGCCCATGGCTACAATTTGGCTCCTAAAAAACAACAAAGTGTAAAGACTTCTCATCTTCTCTTTGTCGATGATTTAAAACTGTATAGCTCATCAGATGAGGAACTGAAAGCACAGTTGCAGGTTGTCAAAACTTTTTCAGATGATATAAGAATGTCATTCGGTCTTGAAAAGTGTGCAAAAGCAACCTTTAAAGCAGGAAAACTGCAGCACCAGGAAAACATCAGTTTGGGACAAGAATGTGATATAAAAGAACTTGAGCAAGAGGGAATGTATAAATATTTGGGAATTGATGAAGGATCAACAATAAAACATGAACAAATACAAGTAAAACTAAATAAGGAATACTTTAGAAGACTTAAATAAATTCTGAAAACAGCATTGACATCTAGGAACAAAATCCAAGCTATAAACCAATATGCTCTTCCTTTCCTAACTTACAGTTTTGGAGTGATTGACTGGCCCCAAAGTGTGTTGGAAATATTAGATAGGAAATCAAGAAGGATGCTTCATGTCCACCAAATGATTTATAAAACCAGTGCATACCAAGAATATATATTCTCCGTTCAAAAGGAGGGATGGGCCTCCTTGAAACTGATTACATGTATAGATCTGCAATCGTGGACTCCACATATATCTGATGACCTCACAAGACCCAAACGTAGTCAAAGTTTTGAAGCATGAGGAGAATAAATCTAAGATGGCTTCCCTGCTTAGTCTAGCAGAAGCATATCTGCATCAAGCAGGAATGAAAATCAAACCAGAAGTAGATAGAAATCAGGCAGCAACTGAATGTGCTAAAAAAACAAAAGAAAGAATATAAGGTGAAGGACCAGATGAGAAGGCAAGAAATGTGGAAAATGCATAAATACAGTTGCAAGTATAGAAATCTTCTGGAAGAATCTCATGTTGATAAGGAATGAACACAGGAATGATTAAGGAGAGGTGAATTCAATACAAGAGATGAAAGGTTAACATTGGCAGCCCAAGATAGTGGACTAGGTACACACTGGTTTACAACGTCCTTTGAACATGTGGGAGAAGCAGACAAATGTAGGTTTTGTAAAACTAAATTGGCAACAGTCGCACACCTTGTTGTTGGTTGTGACATACTAATGGCAGAAGGACTGTATACTGAAAGGCATAATAATGTGGCAAGACTGTTGCACTGGAGATTGTGCAAACATTATGGCATTGAAGTGGCTGAAAAACACTGGAAATATTAACCACAAAGCATCATGGAAAATTATGAAGTTTATACCACATGGGATCACCCATTACCAACAGTTCAAAGGTAGTTGCTAGAAAACCGGATATAGTGGTCCAAGAAAAGATGACAAAAGTAGCATTGATCATTGAAATTGCTACACCCACTGACTACAGTGTCTTGCATTCAGAGAGACACAAAGTCAGAAAATATCAGGATGTGCAGGCAGAAACAAGAGCAACTTGGAAGAAAGATACCCAGACAGTTCCAATAGTAGTTGGAGCAACGGGTCTTATAAAAAATAATCTACAATCGTATTTAGATATGTTACCAATCCATGTAACCCCATACGACTTGCAGAAGGAGTCATTACTAGGCACATTGCAAGATGCTGCGAAGGGCACTTTTGGTTGACATCAAAGATTGAAACAATACTAATTTCATGAACTTTAATCATACTTTGACTTAGGAATGGAGTCCATTCCTGTCATGGTATTAGAAACCCAAAAGATTTGGAGAAATTACAAAATACAAAGATCCTATACAACACTATAAATAAAATATGCTACTTCAATAGCTTATCAGGCAGTATGCATTACCACCCACAACATTTCAGAAACCCAGCTTGCTTCCAATTAGCACAAGGGCTTCCCTTAACTTACAGTTAGTAACCCTTAGCCTCTTATGGTGTCACCATTGTCCTCCCCTAGTCACAAAGATCCATTCAAGGGCCTACTTCCTATGATCACCCATTGTGGAGGCATCCTCACTAGTCAGAAGACCCTTTATCAAACCTCTGGGTGGAACAGGCTTTATAAAGGTTGGACCAGAAGGAGGCTTAAAGAATGCCCAGAGTTAAAAAAAAAACTTGACCAGCTGAGACAGAAATATAAACAAAATGACTTACAGGAAAATGGATACATTCTACGCTCACATTTATGACCAATAAAATGATAGTAGCTAGCATCTGTATATAGTCAATGGTATTATATGACTGCTGCAACCATTATTGCTATGCATTTATTACCTTTACCATATTTAGTGAATCATCTCTAACTTCTTGTAAAAATCATTCATGTCTGCGTACTGAAAGTTATATTCTGTATGTAAAGCTCAGTGAAATGTCACTGCCAAATAGACAGGGATGTAGCTGTAAAAGGGTCTTGGACCTGTCCCTCTATCTAGTCAAGAAAATGGGGTAAATAAATAATAAATACATTTTCTGCTGGAGAGCTGGAGCCTTGCAAGTCTTTTAATACTATAGAATATTTGTTCCGTTACCACATTCTCTGTTTTCCAGGGAGACAGTCATAGGAAAATGAAATAGCCACTTAGCTAAGGAAAATCCTTTCAAGGACAAGAGGAAACACAGAGAGTACCCATTACTTTCAAACAAGTGAGTATCATCTTTATCAAGTACCACAGAATGGCAGGCATTGGTGACCAAGAGAAACATGCCTGTTGCATTTTGTCAGACTGTTCCCTCTGCAGCTGTTTTAGCAAAAATGTATCCCTCTACTCTACAAAATTAAATATTGTCTTTTCCCAGAAGGTTACGGGAGAAACTGAGAGAAATCAGTACTGAAGTATAGTACTTCAATGCCAGTAATTCCTGAAAAACTGATGCCTAGTACTACAACCTTTTATACTACAAAAAATAAATTTCCATAATAGATGTTAGTTCCCAAGCATCTGGTGCAGGACATAAAGTACATCTTATTTCATTCTGCATCTGTGAACTGTTTGGGTTTCTGCCATTCCCCTAATGAGAGATGTTCAATTATTGTGATAGGGACACCTAAAGGGTCAGATGTTATTGGTAAGATAGAGGTGATTAGGATGTATAGCAAAAAAACTCTATTCATAGTGAATGCACAAGACTCAGTCCAGGAATCAAACATCAATTCTTGTGATTCCTGAGGTGTTTCCTGTTGTTTTAATTGATTATAATAAAAGTGTTGCAGCATTCTGCCTTAATTTAACAGTATTCTTAGCCTTCAGCAACAACTTCTAAGCCCTCCATTTCTGGAACTACTCCCGTAAAAACACGAAAAATAGGAAAAGAATGCAGTTTCCTACCCTTCCAAAAGTTATGATGAAAATGTGCCTATTTGGCATATACAACCAGACTTCTTCACTTTGTTTCTCCTCTTATCTCTGGGGTTGAGGACTCCCCTTGATATTGCTGTTCCCAGTGAATATCTCATTTGAAAATACATACAATTTAGGGAAAGGTCATTTTAAGTGAACCACTGGTGAAGACTAATGTACTTAAAAACACTGGTAATCCCTCCCATTATTCTATCATTTTAGGATGTCCAAAATGTTCTGTCCTTTGAGGATCATTCATACTTGTCTACTACAGAGAAGCCTGATCATTTTAAAGAGCACAGAAGCAGTTTAAATACCTCTGTTATAACACTGTTGTTGCAATTTTCAATTATACACCTCCAAACTTAACAAGAGTTCTAGAAAACTCTGTTTTCTAACACTATGCCAAAAGACTGAGAGAGACAATAGGATTCTAGACAGATTAGACAAGAAAGTGGACCTTTTCTACCACTAGTATTAGAGTTATTAATTTCTAGACCCAAGGTGCAGTGCAAGAATAAGACTTTAAATTAAACAGTTGACTTAACTCAAGGAATTTCTCACATTTCACTGAGAGAAAACTATCTAACCTGATGCAGAAAGAGGGCAAAATGGATACCTGCATTGGTAAGTGTTGATATTATATAAAGGATTACAATTTTAATAGCACTGCTTCAGGTGTATTATTAAAAGGAAATGTTTCATGCGCTTTCATAGATAAAATATTTTTATTTTTTTCTCAGTAAATCCTAAACAACTCTTGATGAAGAACAAGACAATGAAAGCTGTTAAGAAAATATTTCATTCACTGTTATAAAATATTTCTCAGTGAGTCACAGACCTTTTATATGAGATAATCCAAACAATATCAAGGTCAATGGTGCAAATGGAAGAAGCCCTGACTCTGTCCCGATGACCAAGGTTCATCTAGTGACCAGGATGAAGGAACTTATGATGTAGAAAGAAGAGTGGTGATGCAATGCTTCCTCGCCTCTTTCAAGGTAGGGGTACAATCTATGCTTGGATTACAGCAAGGTCACATAATTGGGTGGTGAAAGTAGGCCTCTGAAAAGTTGTTGTTGAGTCTTTCAGCTTTTCCCGGTTAGGGGTCACCACAGCGGAACTCTGGTCCGCTAATGATTGGCAGTAGATTTTTATGTGCCGAGTTGCCGGCCCTGACACACAACCTTTAATGAAGGTACGCTCATTCATGCATGTCTCCACACATAAGATGGTCTAGCTGAGAATCGAACAGGACAATGTCTTACTGTGAGGCGACAATGCTACCGCAGCACCACCACCACAGTACAGGCCTCTGAAAAGTGACATTTGCAAAAGTAGATAGATGGGCACTGACGGACACTGATAGGCATGTCACCACATAGGATTTACTATCTGGTGAAGTCATTGCATGTCTCCCTTTGTACATAGCCTAGAATATTGTAGGTGGTTAGGGTGAATAGCAAAAAAAACTATTGTTAAGTAGCATATGTGAAGTTGACACTACCATTCTCCACTCCACCTTCTACAGTGGAGGTACCATAATCCACTTTCCATTCCACCACACCATTTCATGTTCTAGCAACACTGATTCAGAGGATTACATTGGATGTTTTGGATCAGAAGACAGGAGGAAGGGCACTTAGTTCTGATGAGCACCTGCAGTGAAAAGGGACACCCCCCTACTCCCCCCAAAAAATGGCATTATCAAAAGAAGCATCACACCAAAATTATGACAGATATCTACACAGGACAGTTTAACTCAGTAAGACAAGTACTATAACACTAACTAGTGATAACCTTGCATAATCATTACTACCAGTCTACCTCCTCTTCTCTACGCCCAGAGGAAAATTTGCCCACTTTTTTAACACAGTAGTTTTGGATAACAGCAAATGGTTGAGTCAAATAGGTTGTGGCAATAAGCAGAAGTCCAAATAATAAACACACCTCTGCTTCAAAACAGAGGAAGTTCAAAAAGCATCAAAAGAACCCAGTAAAAAATAAACCAGTTAATTCAGGATAATAAACATTTATTGTATAAATAAATAAAAGCTTATTTTTCAAACATTTTTTTTCCTTTCTCAAGTCACAGACAACCAAAACTTTAAAAAATGGTACAC